>NC_090177.1:26905674-27145674 GCF_024679245.1 Pseudorasbora parva | reverse complement strand
CAAAATTCTGCCACTGTCATGTCGTTCCAACTTCCCAAAATGTCTTTCTTCTGTGGAACACGGAAGAATGTATTTTGCCATTGGAATAGATACAATTGAACTCAATGGGCATCAAAATTCTTCAAAAGATCTTCTTTGAAAATGAAGAAAAAAAAGTCACACAGGTTTTGACTTTTTAATTTTTTAAATGTTTTTATACTGTTGTCTGATGTCTACTATTTATGTTTGTGTGGTTTTTACATTCAAAAACAAAATAACTAATAAGTAATAGGCTATTTTCTACACTGGTTTTGAGGCTCTCTCCTGAAAGCTGGGTTTTGATGGGTATGCCACTGGAGACTTGGAAGTAAACACCCACGGCTAGGATTGGATAAGATTTGCATATTTAATGAGCTTCAGCTCCTCTGTTCAGTTCAGTTCAATGAGGGAGGGGTTGTTTTGAAAATCTCAACCACAGGGCTCATAAACGTCTTTATCAAACAAACACAATGGTTTTTCTCATCCACCCGACATAAGCACGAACTAGGCGCACACACATAAACGTGCACGCACGCCCTTCAAATGTCACGTCTAGCGAGAGAGAATAGCAGAACAAGAAAGGAATATTACGAGATTCATTGACCTTTGAATCAGGACGTTGAGCTTTGCGAGCCCTGGCCCATACATGTCTGAGCCCAGCGTGCTAAAGCTAAGGTATGTTCTGTTAGACACGTACACATAAACAAAACGATCTATAACAATGCAATACTATTACATATAAAAAACACATTTTACATAAGTGTGTTGCACCATTCCTGTCGGATCCAATATCGAAGAAACAGCGTTGTGTTTTAATCTCAGTATGTCTACAAATCCAGTGCCACCTGAGAGAGACTTTTTTACAAATGCTTCTGCTGTGATATGAAGCAAACACACAAATGTTCTTCCCCACGTGAGCTGGAACTTCATTAAAAATAAAGTTCAACCACACATTCCTAATATTATGATCTGAAGGAAGCGTATGCAGTGACTGTGTTCTTCTACAACCAGGAATAGCACCATATTTTGCTATATTCTTTGGCTTGTTTATTGCTGCCTGTGATCCGATGAGTCGGTGTGCAGGGCTACTGAACGTTTATTATTCTATAGAGCCGTGTTTCGTTGGTCGATGACGTCAAAATACGAACACAATCGTTTTCTGGGCCTGGTGTCTATAAAAACTTTTCTCTGACTAACAAGAACGTTTTCAGCTCTGAAACTTACAAGATATTCTTATATTACATGACCTTTTATATATCAAAAGCTCAAGGGAAAGTTTATTTCTCAATTCATCGCCCCTTTAACATATGAACAGGAAACATAAAAAGGAAGTTGCAATCTTCCCTATTCTTCTCTTCTTTTCTTCCCTATTGTGAGTGAAACATGAGGATAAAATCAATTGTATTAATAACTATTGCAATATTACTTAAACAAGAACTGACAACTTTGATTTCATGGTGACTTTTAGGCCTAAATAATGAATATTGGCCACAAGAGGGCAGTGTGAAGAAGTAAAGTTGACAACAGATCACCTCGCCTTCACACTTATTTACACATGCCTGTTTATTACTTTTTCCAAACAAAAATGGTGATACAAGTACATACATACATACACAACCAGCTGTTTGTATCTTTCAAATGTTATAATACACTCAGTTTAATATTAATACACAGTTATCAGTAAGCCATTGGCTGAAATCTCTTAAGAGTAAAAACTCTCCAAAAGTCTGCGTGACGAGACTATCTGTTCGTCTGGATATGGGCCAGAAATTACACACTGGACCTTAAAGCCCACTAATGTTCCTTATATATGTAGCTGGTTTGCAAAATTGGTCATAACTTTTTTTTTATGTAAGTTACATAAAAAAGTTGATTGGTCTAATTTGAATCCAAAAAGAAAGTCTGGTTAGCCCTTGACTAACTGTTAGTTGGCCACACTAGTTCTTAAGACTCCTCAATTCATCTTGAATATGTGAGTTTAGTGTGATTCCTAAACAGTGTTGGGGTCCCAACAGGGTTAAGAAACATTCACCATGCCCAATGAAAAGCCTTTCCACTGAGATGGAACTAAACAGTGTTGGGGGTCCCAACAGGGTTGAGAAACATTCACCATGCCCAATGAAAAGCCTTTCCACTGAGATGGAATTCAAAACATATTCATTTTAGAAGGTTTCACAACCCGGAAATGTTAAAAAAGAAGTAAAATCCTTCTGTGAAATACTGAGTGATTTCATAGCCTCAGTTCTTGTTCTTCTTTCATGCCCGCCTCTTTCCTGTACATGTCACAAAAACAGGCAGTGAAGAAACAGTTACTGCAGTTATAAAACAAAAAAAACTGAAACACAGTGTGAGGACATGAATACCACTGAATAGGTTACTTAACTTAACAGAAGTGTGGGAACAAACAAATGCCACTATTTTGATAAGAACATTGCTCATATCTCATTATTTTTAAGTATGTAGAAATACATAATGTATCATACATCAACTCCTCCAGTTATATGTATATTTAAAAAAAGAGAATAAACCTCTCAATTTATATACAAAGAGAAACACATACCCTACTTTAATCCTTAAATCTTCCTGGATTTTCTTCCGTCGCTTTTCATTGATGGGATAGAAGCAAAAAATCACCAAACTAGTGAGCAACAGGCAGATGGGCACAGGGGCAAAGAGTATGCGCAGCGAGTGTATGACCTCTGGATTATGTTTACAAGCGCCAGGCTTGTATCCTACGAAGCTGCAGAGTTAAGGAAGAATTCTTTTTGTGAAATCAGTCACAGTTTTTTTGGGGTTAAAATAAAGACTTTGTGCACAGGAGGTATTTAAAGATCTACTTTGTTACCATTATACCATTGCTTTTAAAAAAAACAATCTGATTGGAGGAAGCTCTTACTGTAGAACCAGAGTAGAGATTCCAATAGCCATGCCTCCACCAAATTTGTTGAAGAAAACATAACAGGAGTAGAATAGTGGTTCTAGATCATGGCAAGATGTGTTCTTGACTTTGAAGTCATCCACTACATCTGGCAACATTGACCTAAAATAAAAAATAAATCTGGTTTTATAGTAGGCCTATGGTATACTATAAATACCGAGAAAACATTAATATTGTGAAATTTTCGCAAAATACAGAAGTTCATTCTAATATGGGACCCTGGACCACAAAACCACTCATAAGACTCAATTGTTTTGAAATTCAGATATATACATACAGCTTTTTATTGATGTATGGTTTGTTATGATAGGACAATATTTGTCAGAACTATTTAAAAATATGGAATCTGAGGGTGCAAAAAAATCTAAATATTGATAAAATCGCTGTTAAAGTTATAAGTCCTTAGCCGCGCATATTACTAATAATAATACATTTGTGACATATTTATGGTAGGAAATGTATTAAATATCTTCATGGAACACGATCTTTACTTAAAGGAACTGTCTGTATGAAATGTATTTCAATTAATCATAAAATGGCCCTGATATATCACTAGACATTCTAGGCATAACTAATAAGAATTCATGTTAATTTCAAATACTTATATCACTGACAGCAGTAGTCCGGCCAGGATATTGTCATTTAAAAGTTGTTGTTGCAGCCCTCAACTGGGGGCCAACTGTGTTTTGGCCTGAAGCTCCACCCTCCACCTATCTACCAATCACAAAGTCAGTAGTGTTTGGGCATCCAGGTTGCCAGATCGGCTCTAGTTATTTCAGCTGGCAACCTCGAGTCAGGGGGAGAGGGGATAGTGATTGCAGTACCAGTTTTGGCCACAATCTTAAATACACTTCCTTTAATATCATAATGAATTTTGGTATAAAAGAAAAAAACAATAATTTTGACCCATACAATGTATTGTTGGCTATTGCCATATACCCATGCCATGCGTCTTATGACTGGTTTTGTGGTCCAGGATCACATATGCTGATATGCTGGTCAAGAAATATTTCTTATTATTATCAATGTTGAAAAGAGTTGTGGATATGTTTTTGTGGAAATCATAAAACATTTTTGATTAATAGAATCAACCATAAAGAATTTATTGGAAACGAAATCATTTTCAACAATGTAAAACAATTACTGTCACTTTTGATTAATTTAATGTATACTTGAATACAAATATGAATTTCTTTAAAAAAAAAATCTTACTTAATTAATTTACTTTTCTAGCTTGACTACATGCATTACAGTATAGAATAATGTTTTCCTAGTCATAGGGGTCCAGTTTCAGTATAACATAATTCTGAATTGGCCCAACCCCTGCCAAGCATATTCCCAACTGCAAGATGAGCTCATTTGACTGTGTGGAGTGTGTTGGTGCAAGTAAGAGCTTTAACAATGAAGAAGAGATATTTTAGGAAGGTTACATTACCAAGGGAGTAAAAAGAGGACTGCCATACTTGTGCCAGCTACAATGGACATGATAATGAAGACGGGTAAATTATTATTCACTAGGGATATCCCAATTATAGCTGGGATGTAAATCTGCAGAGGAGATGAGAAAGACATGAAAACATGGAAACAAATATACAGCTTTAATATGTCAAATCCATTAATAAATCAATTAACAAAGAGAGGCGCTTACAGAAAGGCCGATGAATATTGTGGTCTTCTTGCCTATTTTGACCAATAATGTCTGCCAGAATGGGATGGATATTGTGGCTGCTGTCTATAGAAGAGAAATGACTACATTTTTATAACAAACATATTATATTATACCATGCTACATATTTTTTACATTTTACAGTTACAATTTACCATTTTAAAACTCCCTCAATATTGTATAATTTTAAGTATAAGATGAACCATTCAAAGCATGAATGGTATAATATAATGTGCTTTGATATAATATACACCAATCAGGCATAACATAACCTAATATTGTGTTGGTCCCACTTTTTTTTGCCAAAACAGCCCTGACCCATCAAAGTATGGCATCCACTAGACCACTGAAGGTGTGCTGTGGAATCTGGCACCAAGATGTTAGCAGCAGATCCTTTAAGTCCTGTAAGTTGCGAAGTGGGGCCTCCACAGATCGGACTTGATTGTTTAGCACATCCCACAGATGCTCGATTGAATTTAGATATGGGGAATTTGGAGGCAAACAATACATGGTCTGCAACAATGCTTAGGTAGGTGGTACGTGTCAAAGTAACATCCACATGGTTTCCCAGCAGAACATTGCCAAAAGCATCACACTGCCTCAGCCGGCTCAGCGGTGCACACGCACCTGGCCATCCAGGTGATGTAAAATAACGTGTGATTCATCAGACCAGGCCAACTTCTTCCATTGCTCCGTGGTCGAGTTCTGATGCTAACTGTTGCCACTTTCAGCTGTGAAGAGGGGTCAGCATGGGCACCCTGACTGGTATGCAGCTATGCAGCCCCATACCCAACAAACGGGAATACACTGGGTATTCTGACACCTTTCTATCAGTACCAGCATTAACTTCTTGAGCAATTTTAGCTACATTAGCTTATCTGTTTGATTGAACCACAAGGCCAACTTTTGCTCCCCACGTGCATCAATGAGCCTTGGCCACCCATGAACCTATCGCTGGTTTACCACTTTTCCTTTCTTGGAGCACTTTTGATAGATAGTGACAAATGCAGACCAGGAACACCCCACAAGAGCTGCAGTTTTAGAGATGCTCTGACCCAGTTGTCTAGTCATCACAATGTGGCCCTTGTTAAACTCGCTCAAATGCTTACGCTTGCCCATTTTCATGCTTCTAACATATCAACTTTGAGGACAAAATGTTCACTTCCTCCCTAATATATCCCATCCACTAACAGGTGCTGTGATGAATAGATAATCAGTGTTATTCTTTTCACCTCAGTGGTCATAATGTTATGCCAGATTGATCGGTGTAAAATTGAATTAATATAATATATTAATTAATGTTGTAACGTCCAAATGAATGGGTCAAATCAAATTTTATTTACTATTTAATTTTACCAAATGAACAAATACTTTTTACAGGTCATGTAGAAATAGCTCCTTGTAGTACTTCATAATATAAAGTTAGAAATAATAGATACCTTACCAATAATATGAGAACAAGATGCTGGAAATATTTTCCCATATTTGTTGCATGAGTACAGAAGAGGGCAAAATTTCCCTGTGCCATCTGAAACAAATATTCTTATCATCACAACTACTGTCATACTTTATAAAATCTATTTGTTTTCTCTATGACTGTATGGCAAATATAAAAACTATAACAAACAACAGGGCCTCTTTCTAGGCAATACAAACATTTTCTTGGTATTTTAACTACAAACACTTCAAAATACTTTCATAATTTAAACAGAAATATGCCTGACCTGGAAGGCTAGTGAAGCAAAGAGGAAGCCAAATACAAGCCGCACATATGGAGTGTGTCCTAGCATCATTTTCACAGCAGTAAGATAGGAGACATTTATGCGGTCCAGTTTACTCAGGGGGGCTAAAGTAGACACATGCAAATCATTAAGTTAGTCTAGAAATCACTACATCTAGTCATCTGACCAAAAAATACACACGCACGCATTCACACACACATATATATATATATATATATATATATATATATATATATATATATATATATATATATATAATTATTTTTTTTATTTATTTTTTATGGACTGTGGCCAAGTGGAAATCTGATTTGTGGTCAGATGATTTAAAATTTGAAGGTTTTTTTTGGAAAACTAGGATGCCTGGAAAACTAGATGTTATCAGCGCTCAGTTCAGAAGCCTCATATTATGGACTGTAGATGATGATAACGTCAAACTCTTTGTAATTTTTCTCTGAGAATCTCCTCTCTGATATTGCTCCACTATTTTTCGCCACATCATTGGGGGAATTTGCGATCCACTGCCCATCTTGACTTCTGAAAGACACTTCCACTCTGACAGGCTCTTTTTTTACCCGTGTTCATGTTCATGTTGGCAATTGACCTAATAAGTTGCAAATTGGTCCTCCAGCTGTTCCTTATTAGCCTAGAAATCTAGACGCACCCTAGCGGCAGCAAATTTAATTTGCCCGCAAGTGTGGTCTAGCAACTCTCAATTCCTATCTGAGCTCTATTCCTCAGAATCTGGACGGCCCAATCACATCGTGTAGGTAGGCTATAGAGTCGGCGGGCGGGGCCATAATGACGACGGCCGAGTTGCGTTTGTGCTTCTAGTAACACAGAAACTGGCGAACGGCGGCGATCTTTCGAATCAGCTCTGCCCGCGCCTCCGGAAGACTTGGAGTTAAGCTTTCCTCTGAGAAAAGAACAAAGAGCGGCACTGAAGTCATTCTTAAAAAGGGAAGATGTGTTCGGAGTTTAGCCAACCGGATACGGCGAATGTTTAATCAGTCAGCGAGCTCCCCTTCACCGTCGTTGCTCCGGTTGGTGTACCGCTATCCTATCGCGTGCAGAGGGAGTTTGAAAGACAACCGTTTATCCCGCCCCTCGGACTGAGCCCTGTCTATGGTGAGTTTCCAGACCAAACAATTTGATGTGGGTCTGGCTTGTCAGGCTAGTTCCTTATATGTACATTTAACTTTTCTGACCTGTCCAAACTTTTTTGGAATGTGTAGCTCTCATGAAATATTTGGAATAACATTTCAAAATGTCCCAATTTCAACATTTGATCTGTTATCTATAGTCCATTGTGAATATAAGTTTGTGAGATTTGTAAATTATTGCATTCCTTTTTTTATTCACATTTTGTACAGTGTCCCAACTCTTTTGGAATCGGGTTTGTGTATATATAGTTATACAAACTGGTGTGGTACAATTAGTGAAGCTTGAAAGAACATGTGGTAAACACAACATCATATGTTATTCATTTGGACTTACCCAACTCCTCCTTTACTCCAAGAAAAAGCACGAGGCAACACAGAAAGTAAAGCATTCCTAATATCAGTGCACCAGTCATATAGGCCGTTCTCTGTAGAAATTAAAAGACAAATGGCACTGTACTGTTCAAAATACTTTAAAGGAACACGCTGACATTTTGGGACTTGGGAGTTAGATAAGTCTCTGCATACCATTCTTATCTCCATGCGTGGCATAAATCTTTCTGACGCACCCACCGCTAGTTTATTAGCACAAAGACTGGAGGTAAACTGCTCCAGCTAGCCTACCAAATAATTGACAAAATAACGTCAACATTTTCCTATTAACATGTTGTGATGTGTATAGTTACATTGTGTACTAAGATCAACGGAAAATGAAAAGTTGTATTTTCTAGACCGATATGGCTAGAGACTATACTCTCATTCCTGCTTAATAATCCAGAAACTTTACTGCTGTACCATGGGTGCAGCGGCACAATAATATCACACAGCACCTGAAAATAGTCTCCAGCATGCTTTCTGTGCAAGCAAGTTATCACATTGTTTATGTTGACAGAAGTTAGCCTATTTTCAGGTGTGACTATACACAACATGTAAATAGGAAAATACTGACATTATTTTGTCACTTATTAAGCAGCAGGCTAGCTGGAACCATTTACCTTCAGTCTTTGTGCTAAGCTAGGCTAGCAATGGGTGCATCTCTTATGTCAGAGTTATGGCATGCACAGAAATGAGAATGGTATGTATGGACTTATCTAACTCTAGGGGACACGGTGAATAAGCTAAAGTCCAAAAAAAGTCAGTGTGTTCCTTTAATTCTGCAAGGACACATTAAATGGATCAAAGGTGAGAGTACTTTTTCTAACATTACAACAAAATTATATTTTAAATAAAAGTTGTTCTTTTAAAGTTTCTGACAAAAATGTATGATGGTTTCTACAAAAATGTTAAGCAGCATAACTATTTTCAACATTGACAAATTAGAAATGTTTCTCGGGCAGTAAATCTAGAATTATTTAGAATTAGAATTAACATATTATAATTATTTCTGAAGGACCATGTAACACTGAAAATTCAGCTTTACTGGCCCCAAACTTTAGCCTGGAAAAACCCAGACAATTTCTGGCAAATTTAGATTAGCTCTGCAAGAAGTCTGTCAAAGAGCCCATTCAAACCCATTTCGAATCCTTCTAAATCACGGCACCAATCAGAAACGATGGGGCATTATAAGATGGATGCTGCCGTGGAACATCACTTGTTCTAATTAGCTATCACGTCTGTTTTAAATGATTTAAACCTTTCCTTTGCGCTCAAACCCGAGCAAAGAACAACACTCGGCTACCAGATGTTGATTAACGTTACACCAGCTACTTTAATGAGGAGGATGGGGAGTGTGATCATGTGCTAACACCAAACAGCAGCTCTGTATCTGGCCTTTCTGTGCTTATTTCCTCACACTAGATCTGGTAGTCATGTAAAAAAATTAAATAAATAACTAGTGTAACTATGCTCAAGTCTGAAAATGTTTTAACACATCTGAAATGACTGAATTTGAATAAAGGGAGACACAATTTTCCAAAGACTCATCAATATTATTTTACTTTTAAAATATTGCAAATCGTGTTCTCATGCGAGATGTTTCAGTCGGTCTGAGATGCTATTAGGTTTTCCAAATTTTGCAAAAATATTGATGGAGTGGCGGTGGACACCGGCTATTATCATATTTCTTTTACAACAACGGCAAACGTTGTCAGAAGCCATTGTAACATCTTCCTTGAAATCACAAACAGAGAATTGCTGTCTCAGATGTTTCTCCGTCGCTCTGCATACGTCATTGTCCGTTGGTGACGCCCCATTGGAAATTATTTGTCTATGAAGCTTTGCCAGACCATAACCAGGTTACTACTGAGAATGGTCTGGTTTTAACCAGGCTACCCAAAGTTTTGAACTGTAGTTCCCTTTATCGAGGGAACTCGCACTGCGTCATCGTAGATGACACATCGGGGAACGCCCTCGGCGTGACGCTGCTGAGTTCATATCAAAAAAGTCCAATCTTGATTGGTGTTGCGTAATGACGTAACGAGTGACGGCATACCCGGAGGTATAAAGGGACGCCGGCACAAGCAAACGCAGCTTCCTGCTTTCAGCGGTCGCGCTCTGTGTTCTGTCTGTCTATTTGGTGTTGTTTGTCCCGTAGGGCTTATTATATCATTAGTATGGCGAGCGAGCAGTTCAGACGGTGTGTGCCTCCCTGTCCACGCTTTATTTCGGGCACGGACACACACCAGCTCTGTGTGCAGTGTCTCGGCGTGCAGCACGCCCGGGCCGCTCTCGAGGGAGCGGCTTGCGGCGAATGCGATAAGCTGCCGCTGAGAGTACTGCGCTCGCGGCTGGCGGTCTTTGACGAGGCCGGTCAGCCTCGCGAGCCTCGCGGTTCTGGGCCCGCTGTTGCCGAGGCAGAGCGGCGCCGCAGGTCGTGGGGCTCGCAGCTGGATCTGTCAGCGGGATTAGGGAATGTTGAGGCATCTCTCTCTTCCTCTGACGATTCAGAGGATCTTCCGCCACGTGTGGAAGCCCGCGCTGCGGCTTCTTCCCGCGAGGCGGAGGATCAGGTGCTCATGCTGTCCGATTCCGAGGGATCGTTGACAATGACCACCGAAGCAGGCGCAGTGGGGCAGTCGCCACCCCACTCGCAGGCTATGGAGGAGCTCGTGGAGGTCTTGACTCGCGCTGTGGCCAAGCTGAGCTTAGATTGGCCACAAGAGGAAGTGCATGTCCAGCCGCCAAGCAAGCTGGACGAGCGCTTCTTCAAGCGTCGAGCCCAGCCTCCACGCCGGGGTCTGCCGTTTTTCCCCGACCTGCACAGTGAGCTGTGCAGGGCGTGGGAGAAACCCTTCTCAGCACGTTTGACTACGCCCCCTGCACTTGACTTCGCTAACGTGCTGGGGGCGTCTGAGAAGGGATATGTTGCGCTGCCGAGGGTAGAAGAGGCGCTCGCGGGCCACCTCTCTCCCGAGACAGCAGCTTCATTGAAGACCCCGGCATTGCCCTCGAAACCATGCCGAGAGACTTCGAAGCTGGTGGCGAGGGCATATAGTGCGGCTGGTCGCGCTGGTGGGTGCCTGCACACTCTTGCGGTTCTGCAGGCCTACCAAGCGGACTTGCTGAAGGAGCTCGATGAGGGCGAGGGTCCCTCTCCGGAGGATGTGACTGAGCTGAGGAAGGCAGCGGATTTGTCTCTTCGTGTCACCAAACAAGCGGCCCGTGATATCGGCCGCTCCATGGCAGGTTTGGTGTGCGCGGAGAGGCATCTCTGGCTGAACCTGTCGGGGATCAGGGAGAGAGACAGACACTTTCTCCTTGATTCCCCGGTTTCGCCTTCTGGCCTTTTCGGTGGCGCTGTGAGCACCGTCGTCGAGAGGTTTCAGGAGGTGAAAAAGCAGGCTGCCGCTCTCAGCCAGTTCATCCCTCGCCGCTGGGGCTCCTCCAGCAAGGCTGCCTCGAGCGGGCAGTCTCGGCCAGCAGAGGGCTCCTCGCACCGTGAGGTGCAGAAGCAGAGCGTCGCTTCTCGTGCCCCTCCTGAGGGAGCTTGGCAGAAGAAGCGACGCTCTCGCGGGAAGTCTTCAAAGCCGAAGACCGACCTGAGGGAGGTTATTCAGGCCAAGAAGGCTTCCAAGCGGTCCTAGCTGCGGCAGGACCGCTGAGAGCTGTCCCCCACGGGGCGGAGCAACCGAGGTCGTTCTCCCCCCGAGGCTCTCGGGAAATCGATGTTGTGCTCTCGCAGTCAAAAGGGCTCCGGACCACGTCGTTTCCCCATGTTCGCGCGCGGCTCTGGCCAGCACATATAAAATCTGCGGCAGAGCAGCGACTGCGTTCACACACCGAAAATCTGCCTCGATTAGTCCCTGCCGGTTATCCGCTTCAGGGGGTCGAGGCAGAGGTTCGGTTGATACCCCAGACCAGCCTCGAGAGGCTGGTCCCCTTATCAGAGTATCTCGGCGCATGGTCATGCCTTCCGAATATCTCTGTGTGGGCCCTGCGCACTGTAGAACGGGGATACAGACTGCAGTTCAGAGTTCCCCCCCCGAAATTTGGGGGGATAGTCTGGACAGTGGTCGGTCCCGAGCAGGTGGGGGTAATGGGGCAGGAAGTACGCTCTCTGCTGGAAAAAGGGGCGATAGAAAGGGTCCCCCCGCCAGAAAGGGAGGTCGGGTTCTACAGCCGGTACTTCATAGTCCCCAAGAAGGATGGGGGGTTGCGTCCAATATTAGATCTCAGGCTTCTGAATCGGTCTCTGAGGAGATACAGGTTCAGGATGCTAACCATTCCTGTTATCGTGAGTCAGATCCAGTTCGAGGACTGGTTCATCACGATAGATCTAAAGGACGCTTACTTCCATATTCCATCCTTCCCAGTCACAGGAAGTTCCTGAGGTTCGCTTTCGGGGGCGAAGCGTTCCAATATCGGGTCCTTCCCTTTGGCCTAGCCTTGTCACCTCGCACCTTCACGAAGTGCATGGATGCAGCCCTGGCTCCGCTAAGACTCCAGGGCATCCGGGTACTGAATTATATCGACGACTGGTTGATCATGGCCAGGTCGTACGATATGGCAGTTCAGCATCGAGATGCTGTTCTAGCACACATGAGGTGTTTGGGGTTGAGACTCAACGTGAAAAAGAGCACGTTGACGCCCTCCCAGAGAATTACGTTCCTGGGAATAGTGTGGGACTCGGTAACGATGCGGGCACACATGTCACCCGCACGTATCGAGACCATACGGGCGGAGGTCTCAAGTATAAGGTTGGGCCACAGCATCACTGTCAAACAGTTCCAGAGACTGGTGGGTCTCATGGCAGCAGCGTCCAGTGTGATTCCACTCGGCCTGCTCCACATGAGACCGCTACAGTGGTGGCTGAGAACCAAGGGGTTTTCTCCGAAGGGGAATCCCTTTCGTAAGATCAGGGTAACGCGCAAATGCATTCGTTCCCTGGTTATATGGAAGAAACCTTGGTTTCTGTCCCTGGGGCTAGTATTGGGAGCATCGTGTTGCCGGAAAACCGTTTCAACAGATGCATCCCTTACTGGTTGGGGCGCGGTCATGGAAGGCCGAGGGGCGAGAGGTCCTTGGACAGCCCAGCATGCTTCATGGCACATCAACTGCCTAGAGATGCTGGCTGTCTGGAAAGCTCTGAGGAGTTTTCTCGAGGACCTTCGCGGCCACCATGTCCTGATACGATCCGACAACACTGCCGTGGTATCGTATCTAAATCATCAGGGGGGTCTGAGATCGCGCCCTCTGTACAGACTGGCGCATCAGGTCCTCCTGTGGTCCCACGGGAAACTGTCTTCTCTCAGGGCAGTTTATATCCCGGGGGACCAGAACCAGGGAGCAGACATCCTGTCGAGGCAGGGGCTGAGGCCCGGGGAGTGGCGTCTCCATCCAGAGGTGGTGGAGGCCATATGCGAGAGGTTTGGCCGAATGGAAGTGGATTTGTTTGCGTCTCGAGAGACGACCCACTGTCCACTTTGGTTCTCCCTCAGGCATCCGGCTCCGTTGGGCCTGGATGCCATGTCACAGGCGTGGCCGAGGCTACGTCTGTACGCATTTCCCCCGATTGCTCTGCTCCCGGGAGTTCTGGAGCGGGTTCGCCGGGAAGGCATTCGCTTGCTTCTGATAGCACCCCGGTGGCCGACCAGGGTATGGTTCTCCGACATTATGGACCTGCTAGACGACCTTCCATGGCAGATTCCTCTGAGGAGGGATCTGTTGACTCAGGCGGGGGGCTCGATATTTCACCCCCAGCCAGAGTTATGGAACCTGTGGGCTTGGCCCCTGAGGGGGCAGAGCTCATAGAGGAAGGGCTGTCAGCAGGTGTCGTGGAGACTATACTCAGCTCCAGGGCTCCTTCCACCAGGAAGCTGTACAACTTGAAGTGGAGAGTGTTTTCTCCATATGGTGTAGAGACCGTGAAGTAGACCCAGTGAACTGCGCTGTGGCTTCAGTACTGGAGTTTCTGCAAGATCGGTTTTCCGCCGGGCTTACCCCGTCCACACTTAAGGTGTATGTGGCAGCGATAGGAGCTTTCCACGCACCATTAGGTGAAGGACCTCTGGGGAGGCACCATCTGGTTGTACGGTTCCTCCGAGGAGCGCGGGGGATGAGACCTGTGGCTCGTTCTAGGATCCCTGCGTGGGATCTGGCAGTGGTTCTCGAAGGGTTGGTTGAGGCCCCCTTCGAACCGCTGGAGTTGGCTGAGGCCAAGAACCTCACGCTTAAGGTAGCTTTTCTCTTAGCCATCACCTCTCTGAGGAGGGTGGGGGACCTTCAGGCATTGGCAGTAACACCCAATTGCTTGGAGTTTGCCCCAGGCAACGTGAAAGCTATCTTGCGGCCGACCCCGGGATACGTCCCCAAGGTACCGTCTAATGCGGTACGGTCGGTGGTTCTCCAGGCTTTTCATCCCCCGCCTCATGTGACGGCAGATGAGGGCAGGCTTCACCTCCTCTGCCCGGTGCGGGCATTGAGGATTTATTTGGAGAGGTCTGCCCAGTGGAGGAAGTCAGACCAGTTGTTAGTGTGCTTTGGTCCACCTAGGAAGGGGCTGCCTGCAGCAAAACAGACAATTAGTAACTGGATTGTCCAGGCAATAGCCACGGCCTATCAGGTGCGCAACTTGCCTTCACCTATAGCCGTGAGGGCTCATTCTACCAGGGGCATGGCCTCCTCGGTAGCCCTCCTTTCCGGAGCTTCTCTGCAAGAGATTTGCGAGGCGGCTGGGTGGGCCACACCGCATACCTTCGTGAGGTATTATAGTCTGCACCTCCCGGCGACGCCAGGCGCTAGGGGGCTCGCCCCCTGATTATGCACTCCGGTTCATGTCATGGGGTGCAAGATAGGCGAGGACTAGTGGGTACTCGTTCCCCGATGTGTCATCTACGATGACGCAGTGCGAGTTCCCTCGATAAAGGGAACGTCTCGGGTTATGAATATAACCCATGTTCCCTGAGAGGGAACGAGACACTGCGTCTCGTAGCCCCGCCTATCTACAGAGCGGCCCGCTTCATAGCAGTAAGCTGCGTTTGCTTGTGCCGGCGTCCCTTTATACCTCCGGGTATGCCGTCACTCGTTACGTCATTACGCAACACCAATCAAGATTGGACTTTTTTGATATGAACTCAGCAGCGTCACGCCGAGGGCGTTCCCCGATGTGTCATCTACGATGACGCAGTGTCTCGTTCCCTCTCAGGGAACATGGGTTATATTCATAACCCGAGACGTTTTATATGTTTTATAGTTTTAACGCAATCTTCTAAAACTAAAATATCTTGTCTAATTCCTGTTTCCAGTAATAAAACAGAAGATATTTTGTTACTAAGTTTAGACAGTTTATGGTTTCTAATATATCTTCTTATCTTCTGTGCTGTATTATGAAATTAAGAAAAACAGTTGCCTTGATAGTTTGCAGTCAATATGTGTGCCCATTTCACAATCAATAGCTAACAAATTCTAAATACGTTAATGTGCTTGAAACAATATTAACAGGATGTTCTCTGTGCCTTACTGTATTTTGTAGAGCGTCAGATATGACATCTGTGTGGTTCCCAGAAGGCCAATCCGTGGCATTCTGTAAGCTGCAGATGTGTGTTTTTTTGGCATGGTGCACCCCCACTATCTGACCCTGAATGGCGGCTCCTGCCAGAGTGGCAAACACTTCCATGCCCATTCCTGTATTTTGACAGAGAGCAAAGTTCTCATTTATACAGGAAACAGATTGCAGTTAAGGTTATATCCTATAAATCCAAGCTCCTGCTTTCAATTTCCACTGTATCCTGTTTACAAATAATAATAAAAAAGAAGAGAGGGAGTTATTTATTAATAAATTATATCTATTGCTCTTTTTCTCTGTATAAGGATGGAATATAAAACTTCAACTTCAACTGTCAACACTTTTTAAACATTTTTCAAAACCCAAGACAACAAACATTAAATTGCTTTCTCATTTCAATTCTGAATGGCACACAACACTGTTATTGATACAGAATTACTTATTTGTATTTGAAATATTATGAGTATTATTTGTCTGCTGTTAGATTCGTCCTCCTTTTAAGGGTTTCAAGCTATGATGGAAAGTTTCAAAGTTCACCATTTCATTTAATTGTTTAGCAAATATTATAAATATTTGATATATATTTGGGTGTGGCCTATAATCACTAACTGGCATATTTCTTTAGAACACATTTCTTTGGAAACATGCTTAATGTTTTGTGTGATTCCATTGTCCATTGTCTCTAACTGTTTGGTGTTGTGTAAGCTACTGTATGTTTGAATTTCCCTAAAGGGATAAATAAAGTATTCATCAATCAATCATCAATTATAAGCCATTTTTGTCACTAGGAATGATGATTCAAGGCTATAATACTAATGTTGTCCACTAGACAAAAGACACAGAATATATAAAGTTAAGATGGATGGCAATTCTATCATCTTATCTTCTAAAAAAGCTATTGGTGCTTGAACTACAATGATTGTATTGAGTATATATTTTCTTACTGTAACCAGTGGCTGAGTCTCGATCCATCTCATTCCCACCCAGAAACATGTTTAAGGAAGAATACGGCACATGGTAGCACTGAGCAAGACAGAAAGAGAAGAAAAATGTTTTGGAGTCAGTTATGAATCATATAACACATTGCATTAGCAAAACATAGCTGTTTGAAAACAACAGTAATGAGTACTATATATAATCACCATGCAGATGAAAGAGGTGGGCATAACAGGGACAGTTTTTTTTGTTTAAAATGTAAAATGAATTTATATTCTAATGCATTATTCAATTTCACACAATTCAAAAACAAATTTAAATTGGGTCACCCCCCTATGCAGGAACTGCTGAACATTTTTAATGCTAAATGTGTGACACAACATAAAACTGTGGGTAGACAATAGTAATAGTGGACTTACACTCATGAAGGTGTCAAACAGACAGCACCAAATGAAGTACCAACTAAAACTGAAGGCAGAGGACATGGTGTCCTGTGGGGTATACCACAGCATGACGTACGATAGGACCCCGAGTGGCATTGTGAAAATAATCCTGTGTAAAGAGGGTAAATAAGCAGACTGCCACATAATTATGCATATTCGGCATATTAAGATAAGGACAAAATCATTTTATGTAGTATAAATGTAAGTAATCTCAGGTCTGATTTAAGAAAGTACTTTACACTTGTCTGATATTAACCGGTACACTCACCAAGGAATAAGTTTGCCAATTTTGGTCCGGCCACTCTTGCTCACAGCATATCCAATCAGAGGATCCGTAATGGCATCCCAAGCTCGACCGAGGAAGAGGATGATGGATGCAGAGAAGGCATCCATCTATGAAAAATATTTGGCGAGAAGAAAATGGATGATTTATCATAAAATACTCACTGCACAAAAATGGTGCTAGATAGCAGTAAAAGTGGTTCACTGGCTTGTAATCATAGGGGGACCACTTTAAGTGTTATATAGCACCTATCTTTAAAGCTTCACATTTGCAATGAATGGGAATTATTTACTACAATGGAAAAAGCTGTTTTGAATCACTTTTATGCTTTTCTGAAGTCTAAAAGTATTGTGTGGGGGCCTGGAATATACCCTTATTGGGGGCAAAATGTTAAGAACCACATTATCTTCAGTCAGGAAATACACTGTATTTGAATGATGTGTTAATCGTTTCCTCAACTAAATTAAGAAACTAAGAGAGAGTTAGAGAACCTTTGAAGAACTATACAGGGGCTCCATACCTAAACGGATTCTCTGTAAAACACCTTAAACATCCCAAAGAACTGCTGTTATTTAAATGTTATTTTATACAGTTTTATTTATTAAGAGAATTAGGTTTTATTGTAATTGAACTTGTAACTTTCGTCTTAAAATAAATTACTTATAAAACAATGTTCTACCTATTTGTTAAAGTGTGTAATATATTAACTGTCACAGGATCTTTCACATACTGTTTACTTCCTGTGTTAACAGCTTAGTAAAAAGTGTTAAGTGTGTCATGAAAACAGGACATGCAAACTGAGGAAAAGAGTTGAGCTGGACCATGATGGAGCCTTTCACGAATGCCTCAAAACGCACCCAAAAAGCCCATAAGGAAAGTAAATACACAGGGTTTGAACCTACTATATATCAGAATTGTTTTTTAATTTTTTGTGTTAACTATTTTACACACACATACACACACATACAGTGCCTTGCGAAAGTATTCGGCCCCCTTGAACTTTGCGACCTTTTGCCACATTTCAGGCTTCAAACATAATGATATGAAACTGTAATTTTTTTGAAGAATCAACAACAAGTGGGACACAATCATGAAGTGGAATGAAATTTATTAGATATTTCAAACTTTTTTATAAAATCAAAAACTGAAAAATTGGGCGTGCAAATTTATTCAGCCCCTTTACTCTCTGGCCCTTTAAGCTGTGTGTCAGACAGCGCAAGACTGCAAGGAGTTGTTTCTCATAAGTTATTGCCTTTAATAACTCTTTTTAACATCAAGCAAGTCACATAAGTAACAGTCGTGTGCCCAGTCTATTTTCTGCTATATGCGTCAGCCTAAAATGTAGCCTACACTTTTCAAAATGTTGAAGTAGCCTATTAAAATCATTCAGATATGCGTGCCGTTGTGATATGCATATTGCGATATTTACATTTGCGATATTTCGATAATTTCACAACCCTAGATTTAACATATTATAGTATAGGTATATAATTATAATAAGGTATATACCAAGTGTGTGTGACAGGCTGCTGTCTGAATTTGTACAGAGGACATAGCCTTTGTGGTGTTCATCAGCTGCTGAAGTTATTGTATACTCACCTTCACAACATCCAGTAAAAAGATCTGCATGAAAAAGCCTTTAACGGTTGCAGTCATTTGATAAGGCATTCCCCCAATGGCATAGCACAGTTTCTTGGACAAAGGGATGCCTCCTGGAGCTTTCTGAGTTGACATTGACATGAAGCATTTCAATATATAAATGATATAGTAGCTAATGGCTATATATATATATATATATATATATATATATATATATATATATATATATATATATATATATATATAGGATATTTTTAAGTCACCAGTAATATGAGGAACAACTGTTTGTAGATTAAGTTCCAAAATCTTTTATAGCCCAAGTAACTATTACCTAACAAACCCACTGATGTTTACAAAGTATTCTCTCTAAAAGCATGTCATACCTGCTGATTGTCGTCATTTTCTGTCGCGCAGTATATAATGTTGTCTTTTCCCGTCTTTTCCCCCAACATATTCCCATTACTGTTGGCCATCGTTCAGTTGTGATAGTTCAGAAAATGAGGTGAGGTGCCCTCTAGTGCTTCTAATACTTGATGCAAAGCAGGCGTGGCTCTGAGTTCCTACGAAAGCATTGGGGAGGGAATGCCCACAACGTTTCTCAATATTACCTTATTTTCTCTGGCTTTGAAAAAAATGTCTAATTCAAATGCCGAGTCAAAAGTTCTGTGTAATTTCTGTGTAATAATCGTTTTGTGAACTCTCTAGCCTTTTCCAAATTGTTAAAAGCGTTTCTGGATGAAAATTACATTTTAACTGCACGGTAGAACTGTGTTCTCCGGACAAGCATATATCGTGTTTCAGGTTGGAGCAGGTTGTCAGGTGTTATCTTCTTTCCTGGGCAGCGCTATCTTCTTTCCTAAAAAAAAACATTGAAATATTATGTCATACATTTTTTAAGTGATCACGGGTCATAACATAGCTGTATTTGTTGCATGGCAGTTATGAGCAGTCTAATATAAACCCTGCTCACATTTTTAAGATATTAATAGGGCTGCACGATTTGGGGACAATATCTAATTGTGATAAAACTAGTTAAAAGTGCAATTTAAAATGCGGTGTTGTTGTTTTCAAATGAAGAGAGAGAGAGAGAGAGAGAGAGAGAGAGAGAGAGAGAGAGAGAGAGAGAGAGAGAGAGAGAGAGAGAGAGTGTGTGTGTGTGTTTATACTTGTTTATTGTGTGTGTGTGTGTGTGTGTGTGTGTGTGTGTGTGTGTGTGTGTGTGTGTGTGTGTGTGTGTGTGTGTGTGTGTGTGTGTGTGTGTGTGTGTGTGTGTGTGTCCATGTTTTCTTGGTGGGGACTTCAAGCTGAATGCACACTCATGTGGACTCGTGTCACTGTGGGGACCTAAATTGAGGCTAAAGGCTAAAGCTTATATCATACAGAATTAGTTATTTCGAAAATGTAAAAAATGTAGAAAGTTTTGTGTGATGGGTAGGTTTAGGGGTGGGGTATAGAATATATGGTTTGTACAGTGTAAAAACTATTACGTCAACAGAGAGTCCATAGAAAGACTGTGTGTGCGTGTGTGCGTGCGTGTGTGTGTGCGTGCTTGCGCACGTGCGTGCGTGTGAATGTAAGTCTGTCATATTCATAACATTTTGTACCATATATTATGACTAATAATAAATATAACAATACAATACTCTGGAAGACTTGGAGTTCCATTGGCTACCTGTTAAATTTAGAATTGATTTTATATTTTAAAATTGTACTTTTTGTGTATAAAGCTCTTAACAATTTGGCCCCTCAGTACCTGACTGATCTGCTCTCTCCGTACACTCCTTCTCGTACTTCTCATCGTGCCTAGATCCAGGCTTAAAAAACGAGGTGACCGAGCTTGTGCGACTGCAGGCCCAAAACTTTGGAACAGTCTGCCTCTTTATATCAGACTGGCTCCTTCAGTTTCCATCTTCAAATCTTCTTTAAAGACTTTTTTGTTTTCTCTTGCTTTTGATGCTCATTGACTCTGATACGATTACTGCTTATTTCTTTTTGTTTTACTTTTTCAGTTGTTTGTTTTGTCCTGTACTGCTCTGCATTTTATTCCCGGCTTTATACAGCACTTTGGTCAGCCTTGGTTGTTTTTAAATGTGCTTTATAAATAAATATTGTTTTTGTTGTTGTTGTAAGCTTTTCTCTGAGAAAAGAACAAAGAACACCACTGAAGTCATTCACCAGCAGCCATATCACCCTGTAGCCCAAGACTGGTTTCCCACTGAAGCAGGGCTGAGCCTGGTCAGTACCTGGATGGGAGACCAACTGGGAAAACCAGGTAGCTGCTGGTAGAGGTGTTAGTGAGGCCAGCAGGTGGACACCCTGTAGTTTGTGTGGGTCCTTATGCCCCAGTATAGTCATGGGGACACTATACTGTCAAAGAGCGCCATCTTTCGGATGAGACGTTAAACCGAGGTCCCGACTCTCTGTGGTTGTTGAAAATCCCAGGATATCCTTCGATAAAGAGTAGGGGTGTAACCCTGGCATTCTGCCCAAAATTTGCCCATCATGGCCTCCTAATAATCCTCATATAATGATTGGCTTTCTCACCCGGTCTCCTCTCCACCATAAGCTGGTGTGTGGTGAGCGTTCTGGCGCAATATGGCTTCCGTCACATCATCCAGGTGGGTGCTGCACATTGGTGATGGTTGAGGAGATTTCCTCCTTCTATTTGTAAAGTGCTTTGAGTGCCTAGAAAAGCGCTATATAAATGTAACAAATTATTTTTAAAAAGGGAAGATGTGTTCAGAGTTTTGCTGACCGGATACGGCAAAAGTTTAAAGGTGAACTAGAATGAAAAATTGAATTAACCTTGCCATAGTGAAATAATAAGAGTTCAGTACATGGACATCACATACTGTGAGTCTCAAACACCATTGCCTCCTACTTCTTATGTAAATCTCGTGAATCAAAAACACCACGGACAAATAAGTGCTTCTCAACATAGACCCAACCGTGACGCAAGCGTTGGGGATCATTTATATGCACGCCTCCAACATTTGCATCTGTCCAAACATGTTCATTGTCAGGCAAAAATGACGGAGCCGAATTGAGACTGCAGGTAAAGACTCTCGAGGATAGCAATAAACGGCAGCTCTCATGACACACGTCGTGTTTAGGCTGTGCAGGGGACGTGAGGACTTTTCATATGTCAACAGTCATGGTTGAGGTTTATTATAATCGGATACCACAACAAATCGTTTGTTTGTTCGGGCCATTTAAAGCATACTTCGCTCAGTGTCTTCACTGAAGAAAGGGGACACTGTATTCCTGCAAGCAGTAAGTAGTGATTTATTCACTTATTGACTAGCTGTTCGTTGAAAGTTTCTTAGAGAGATATCATTGTCTAGATGACGCAAGATGCTAGTACAGTAACAACAGCAAACACCAAGTACCATACAAAAGTGTGTTTAATGACAAATGTTAACATTATTTTTTATTACAAAATACAACCGTAGACACGTTGCTTACAGATCGTTCACTTGATCCTTCTAGCAAACGTCATCTTTTCCACCATATAAGTTAAAATGATAGTCATTTGACAAGGCTATTCCTTTTGTAAAAATATAAGTTATATATTAATATTTTTGAAAACTGAAGTAGGCCTATGATGTGTTTGCATGCTTGTATTTCAGAGTACATTACAGTCACTGCGTAGCCTACATTGTGTCTAACGTTATATAAACATGCAATATCGTCGATGAAAAAAGATGAGTCTAAAATGTAGGCTGAATGACACCTTAAGCAGAACATCTCAAATGGAGATTGAAAAATGCAGCTTACTTGTTTATTTGTGTTTTCAGATCATGCGCACATGAGAGAGAGCTCGCGTGCATATGGTTGCCAGATTGGACATGTTTGGGTAAAACACCGGATGTGTTCTTTTCACAGAAAAGTTTTGGGGATTTAAATGACTGAAATCCGGCAACCGCTTGAACGCGAGCTCTTTCTTGCGCGTGGATGATCTGAAAACACCAATAAACAAGTAGGCTGCATTTTTCAATCACCATTTGAGATGTTCTGCTTAAAGTTTCATTCAGTCGGTCTGTGTTCTGTCAGGATGGTCAGGACTCAGGAGCCACTTCGCTGAACATCTGAACTGCTATGAGTTGTGAGCTGCTGAAATAAGCCAATCAGAGCAGAGCTCAACATTAATATTCATGACCCTTCCAAATAAGGCAAAAACAGAGCATTACTTCCTAGGGACAATTTATAGAGTTGTAAATGGACCTGTATCTGGACTTTTTTTTCCCCTTAAATAAGCCACATACCCTCAACACATACCCTCAACTCATGTTTCAACTCCTTCTAGGGCACCTTTAATCCGTCTTCTAGCTCTGCTTCACGTTGCTCTGGTTGGTTGTATCTCTATCCAATTGCGTGCGTGCCGTGCAGAGGGAGTTTGAAAGACAACCGCTTATCACGTCCCTCGGATTGAGCCCTGTCAATGGTGAGTTTCCAGACCAAATATCTTGATGTGGGTCTGGCTTGTCAGGCTAGCAATCCAGAGCCAGAACAAAAACAGCACAAATAAAATGTACATGACATGATGAACTTAAAACGACCAGAAGTTAACAAGACAGAATAAACAAAAACACATTTATTTCTAATCCAAGAGGAAGAAAGATGAGTAAAATCCTTACTGATATTACCGAAGGAATTAAATTACACAACATTACACACAATTTTAGAAAGTTGAACTACACCCCTGCTGGAAAAAAAACCAGCATATCCGGTCATACCAGCAAGACCAGCATATTCTGTTTTACTGCTGGTTTGCTGGTATGCTGGTTTGCTGGAATGCTGGTTTGCTGGTATGCTGGTTTGCTGGTATGCTACTGCAAACCCTAAGCCTTTACTTAAACAATCAAGTAGGGGAGAACAGGGCCTTATGCAACCTTTTTGAGTTTGTGTTCTCAGTTTTTGTAAATCCACTTAGTGTTCACAGTATTTATTTTTTCCCACATTAATTTCCCACATGCCTAGTACAATTATGTGGTTTTGTTTCATTACAGTTTTTCTCAATTGGTAAAACACTATTATTGAAACCTTGCTCCATTTTCTGAAACCATTAAACACAAAACCTCCTCTTCAAGCAATTTTCTCAAAACCTCTGACTCCTCTTCCAAAATGAGACTTTCGCTTCAAAACAGTTTTACCTGTGATCAAAATCAAGCTGCTCTCAAATCATAAACAAAGATCAAATGGCAGATCAAAATGATAAACATTATCAAGCAATCAGTAAACAATACACCAAATAGCATGCATTGTTCAAAACATAGTTCTCACGGAGAAGTACATTTTTAAAGGGGGGGTGAAATGCTGTTTCATGCATACTGTACTTGGATTCCCATCCTAAACATAGACAAAGTTTCAAAAACTAATGTTGGACATTTGATGGAGTATTTCTGTGTCAAAAATACTCCTTCCGGTTTCTCACAAGTTTCGGAGAGTTTTTTTCGGGTGTGGGTCGGCTTGATGTGAACATAGCGGAAGGTCCTTGTATGGGCCGTACGGGGTCTTCTCCCGGTAGGGTGCGCGAGCGTGCGTGACTAGAGCGAGAGAGAGGAAATGCACGCCCATAAACACTCGCTCAGGTGCAGATCCAGTCGTCCGTGCAACACTTATGTCATTATAGTCTGCGCCGCGCTCCACTTTATTCCTATGGGTGACATCAAGCGACTTCAACGCTTCAGCACAGCATTCCGGAAAGGCAGCGCTGCATTTGAACCGATTTGATCGCAGAAATGACGGGAAGCTTCGCAACATCGCTTCAGTTGTGTCGGAAAGTGGATTTCCACGGTCACTGCTGTCACAGGACTTCACCAAATCATACCAAAGAAGTGTGTTTTGACGGAGCGGTCCCAGCGATAAAGGTTCGGTCCTGCTTTGGAAGCAGCCAGTGAGTAAAACTGCTTCAAATGTCTGTGCTGTCGGCTATCGTCACGTGAGTAAACATCAGTAAACGACATGATCGCGTGCTTCGTCATTCAAATGCGCTAATGGACTCTATTGTTCTATGTATAACGTTACACTAGTCTGACGTGCAAAACCGTTTTGCTTGCTACTGCTAAGGTTTAGTCACATACAATAGTCCATAAACCGAATCATGTCCTCATAAACTGCGAGTAAAGACACACAAATGTTGAGAGGCCACTAAATACAGTGCATACCACAGAGACGGACGTCCTGATGTTGCTGTTTCTCCTGTTCAATTTATTTCTGCCTCTGAATCTGATTCTGGATCGATAGCCATGGGTTTCTCCACGCTTGAGGACTTCACAGCTTTGTGCGCATTCGTCATGTTTTTTTTTTCCGGAAAGACTCGGTACAGCCCATATTTCTTTTAAAAATATAATACAACTAAAGACTTTTCGGAGATATGAAGGATGCAATACTACTCTATAGGTACTCAAGATTGACATGAGATTGACTGAAACTGAGTGTTTCACCCCCCCCCCCCCACTATCAACATATTTCATATTTTTCTGTCATTGTCTTTTGATGAATGAAAACATGTTCATCATAGGAGCTCTAAATTGATCCGAAATTACTACTCTGCTTTGCTTTGCATTTTTTTGTTCTTCCTCCTGCGTCCAGCCCTATTTTTACCAACTCGTTCTCATGCATATAAATATATATATAACAAATTATATTTATCTTGCGATTTATATGGCAAAATTCGTTTTTATGTGCATATGATATGCATCACTAGTGGGACACTTGCATAATACGTTTGGGTTTAGTGGTGTAGAATGTGGATACATGCATAGACAGTGTGGTTTTTCAGCTACGTACATATGATTTGCATTGTCACACCATTGGGTAGATTTATTTGTTTGGAGTGTGTGCACATAACACAGTATAAAGTGCATATCATATGCACACGAAAATTGCATATGCGCATAAAACATTTTGCCATATACATCGCACAATAAATACAATTCGTGCTATAGATATGCATTTCTATTAGATTAGTCTGATTTTATCAGTATTGTACTCTGCATCTCACAAACTTGTCCTTTGTTTCTGTGATACTGTAATACTTGTTCTTTGTTGATATGAACCTGCAATCAGTTAAAATCTTTCGAGCAGTCTGTACTGATAACAAATGGAAAGCAAAATGTTCAGGGCAGTACAATTTGTTCATTGTACAGTATACAGCCTACAATGCACTGTACTTATATTGGTTGTGTGTCTCATCATTTGAAACACGTTAATTCAGTTGAGTGGTTGTCAATGACATTGTGTTCTCCATTTTGTATTTGAGTGTTGCCACTTGAGTTTACCAGTATGAATGACATGAGCATTAGAGCATTAGAGATGGGTTTTAGTGTTTTAGCAATTGAGAAAAACTGTAATACAGTTCATACTCTTTTCTTGATTTACCCCGAAAGAATGGACGTGAAATGTGACAACATGCCCTATAGGTTGGGTACACTGCAACATGTGAGGGACACATTGCAACAAGGACAAATGACAGATTTAAATGTTACCTGATATAATCAAAAAAATATCCATTACAAACTAAACTATTTTGTCAAAAAAAGCAATAATAATGGCATTTTTTATCATTACAAATATTTAAAAAATTGAGTTTGATAACAAATACATCACTAATATAGCATATCTTAAAATATAATAATAATGAATAATTTCTGAACATTGACTCTCAGTCATTATTCATCCTTTTCTCATGGCTTCTCAAAATTCATTAAATTATAGAATATAATAGCGTAGTTCTAATAGCTCATTGTAACAGTGTGACAACGCACCCCATCTGCGCAACTGCATGGGATTTAAACCGTGGCACTTGTCTTCTGCTGTTAGATGAGTATTAAAGAATAATCTCAACTGTTAAATAACACATATAAGATTAAAATAATATCAGATTTTTCTTATTTTTAATAAACACAAAAAACAGGGATGAAAAAGAAACGTACTTGTGCTATGGTTAAATAAATATTCAGTGATATCTTCCAAAGATTTTTTAATTTTAGCAAATTTTTTCTCTAAATAATGTTAATATGTCAAAATACACAAGTTTCGTCATCCTGTCATGTGTGGAAAGTTTTAACTCCTGCGTGTTACAACTAACCCCGCGTTAGATTGTGCCCCGAACTCCCCCTAATCTTGACAAAATCTTAGGTAAAGATATACTCAAAAATATACGTTAGTATAACTTATTAACCTACAAAATACATACACTTAAGATTTCAGGAATAATAATTAATTACAGTTTTTCTCAATTGCTAAAACACTAAAACCCATCGGCTGAACAAATTTCTCAGTTCTCTGAACTCATTTAGCTAATTGTGCAGTCTGTTTTCAATACCTTAAACCATTTCACATTGTAAAACACAATTTGCAGATCTCACTTAGACTTTTCAGCAAAACTCTAAACACATTTTCATTGTCAAGACACATTCTGCACTATAATGCACGTCATCCATGGGTTAACACAAGTGGCAACAATCAAATACAAATGGAGAACACAATGTCATTGATTGAACACAACCACTCAAAACGTCTCAGGTTACGTATGTAACCCTAGTTCCCTGAGGGAATGAGACGCTGCGTCGAAACGCTGTGAGAACGCCTCTGCGTTAATGCGTCGTGAAGCGCCTGTAGAACCATTCCATCGGAAAAAAGATCGATCGTCGGCGTGATGACGTCATCGACCGGAAGCTATAAAACGTCCGTGAAAACAAACAGGAACTAACTTCTGATAAAGCCTGAAGTAAGTGATCACGGACACGCCGGGAGTATGGCAAAGCGACGCAGCGTCTCGTTCCCTCAGGGAACTAGGGTTACATACGTAACCTGAGACGTTCCCTTTCGGGGAACTCGAGCTGCGTCGAAACGCTGTGAGAACGCTTATACCCACATCGCCATAGGACCAAGTGTCTCGTATGTGTGAAGCCGAAGCGCACACGGTTACGAGAGTACCTGTGCCCCTACTGTAGATGCCAGGTCTAGTTCGTAGAACCTGACGAAGGTAGAAGGAGACGACCAACCGGCCGCGTTACAGATATCATGGAGGGAAGCCCCCGACAAAAGTGCTTTAGAAGCAGCCATACCCCTGGTTGAGTGCGCCCGGACAGCCAGTGGAGATGGCTGCCCGGTAGCTTCATAAGCAAGTGAGATGGCCTCGACCACCCACTTGCTCATCCTCTGCTTGGATACTGGGGCCCCCTTCTTAGGGGGTCCAAAGCAAACAAACAATTGTTCAGTTTTTCTCCACAGGGCAGCTCTGTGGACATAAGTATCCAGTGCCCTCACAGGACACAGCAGATTTAATCTTTCCTGGTCTGACGTCATAAATGGAGGAGGACAGAAGGCTTGTAGAGTGATGGGGCCCCGTGGGCTCGTAGGAACCTTGGGGACATAACCCGGCCTGGGATGTAGAAATGCTTTCACCATCCCTGGCGCAAACTCTAGACATGAGGGCTCTACCGACAGGGACTGAATATCTCCTATCCTTTTAAGAGATGAGATGGCCAAAAGGAAGATGGTTTTTAGGGTGAGGAACTTATCCGAAACCTCCTCCAGAGGTTCGAACGGAGGTCCGGACAAGCCCCTCAGAACAATGGCCAAGTCCCATGCCGGGACCCTCGAGTGCATAACTGGCCTCAACCTTAATGTGCCACGAAGGAAGCGTGTAATTAGAGGGTGTCTTCCCAAAGACACTCCACTGCAAGGGACGTGGAAGGCACCCAAGGCCGCCACGTACACCTTAAGTGTGGAGGGGGTCAACCCTGCCGAGAACCTTGCCTGCAAGAACTCCAGCACTGTACCAACCGGGCAGTTAACTGGGTCCCACTGGCGTTCTCTGCACCATGCTGAGAAAAGTCTCCATTTCAAAGCGTACAGCTTCCTTGTGGACGGAGCTCTGGAGTGTAGGATGGTCTCTACGACCTCGGCCGAGAGACCTTCCTCTATGAGCCTAGCCCCCTCAGAGGCCAGGCCCACAGTTTCCACATCTCTGGGCGTGGGTGCAGGAATCTCCCGCCCGCCTGAGAGAGTAGATCCCTCCTGGTCGGAATCTCCATCGGAGAGCCTTCCAGGAGAGATATCAGGTCCGAAAACCATACTCGGGTCGGCCAGTTCGGAGCCACTAGAAGTACCTGGGCCCACAGGAGGATCCGATGTGCCAATTTGTCCAACGGACGAGACTTCAGACCCCCCTGGTGGTTTATATAGGCCACCACGGACGTGTTGTCTGTTCTGACTAGTACATGGTGGCCCCTGAGGTCGGGCAGGAACTGTTTCAATGCAAGAAACACTGCGAGCATCTCTAGCCGATTTATGTGCCAGTGCCGCTGATGCTCCTGCCATAGACCCTGGGACGAGCGACCACTCATGGTCGCCCCCCAGCCCGTGAGAGAGGCGTCTGTCGTTAGCGTTACGCGACGAACATGAGCCCCCAACACGGGACCCTGAGATAAAAACCCCGGGTTTTTCCACATGACCAGAGCACGTAGGCATCGCCGCGTGACTTTGATCGTGCGGAGCGGATTTCCCCTCGGGGAGAACCCTTTTGTCTTGAGCCACCACTGCAGTGGCCTCATGTACAGTAGGCCAAAAGGTATCACGTTGGACGCTGCTGCCATGAGACCTAACAGTTTCTGGAACTGTTTCACAGTGACGGCTCGGCCTAGCTTCTGTTCTTTGGCGGCTGCCAGGATCGATGCTATGCGTGTTGGCGATAATTGCGCCCGCATAATTACCGAGTCCCAGTTCACACCTAGAAAAGTGGTTCACTGAGCCGGAGAAAGCACACTCTTCTTGGCGTTCAGCCTCAACCCCAGCTTCGACATATGGGCGAGAACAGCATCTCGATGCTGAACCGCCATCTGCTCTGTATTCGCTAGAATCAGCCAGTCGTCGATATAGTTCAGTATGCGGATGCCCTGTAGACGCAGCGGCGCCAGAGCTGCATCCACACACTTGGTGAACGTGCGGGGTGACAGTGCTAGACCGAAGGGAAGTACACGATATTGGTATGCCTCTCCCCCGAAGGCAAACCTCAGGAACTTCCTGTGATGTGGAAGGATGGAGACATGAAAATACGATATATATACGAATAATAGATCTTTGAGGTCTATGGTGACAAACCAATCCTCCGATTTGACCTGCGCTACAATCTGTCTGAGTGTAAGCATCTTGAATTTTAGCTTGGCCACCGAGCGATTCAATAGCCGCAGATCTAATATTGGGCGTAAGCCCCCATCCTTCTTCGGCACGATGAAGTAACGGCTGTAAAAGCCAGACTCCCTGCTGGGAGGGGGAACCCTCTCTATAGCCCCTTTTTGCAGGAGTGTCTCTACTTCCTGTGCCATTACCAGAGCCTGCTCCGGGCCCACCTCTGTAGGTAGGACACCGCAGAAAGGAGGTGGCCGACTTCTGAATTGAATGGCGTACCCCTTTTCTATTATCTGCAGGACCCAACGAGATATGTTTGATAGACGTTTCCACTCGTCTAGAAAATCTACTAAGGGAACCAGCCTCTCGAGGCTGGCCTCTGGTGTATTTTGAGCAACAAGCGCAGTGCCCTGAAGCGGCGGACCGGCAGGGACCAACTGACTTGACTGCTCGGGGACCCCCCGAAGGGGGTGCGGACCACCCTCTGGTGGCCCGCGGAGACCGACTGCGCCCCGGCATTGCGGCGGGGTTGGCAGCGCGGCCCCCCAAGGGTGCCGTAGGGAAACGGGTACCGTAGGCAGGGGTAAGCACCGTTTCCCTACGGGGGGAACCACCCTCAGCGTCCTGACGCTTCTGGCGTCAGGAACGCTTCGACGAGGCCTTCTTGGCGATCAGGACTGTCCGCAGATCAGCCCTGCCCCTCGAAGGCCTCGTCTGAGAGCGCCGCCCCTCGTCCCCACGCTGAGGGGGAGCTCGGGCAGCGACGCTCTGTTTCTGTTGAGCCCTGTATGAGGAGCTCGTACTCGGCCTGGGCTGCTTGGTGGTATCAGCAGCAGCCCCAGGGACCTGGACCCGGAGAGGGAGGAACTGCTTGAGCGCCGCAGCTTGCTTTTTCGACTCCTGGAACCTCTCGGTGACAGTGTGAACTGCGTCACCGAAGAGGCCTCCAGGAGAAAGCGGCGCATCAAGCAGGAAGGCTTTCTCCCTCTCCTTGATATCTGTGGGGTTTAACCATAAGTGCCTCTCCGTAGCCACCAATGCTGCCATGGAGCGGCCCACACATCTGGCCGTCTCCTTGGTGGCCCGGAGAGCTAAATCAGCTGAAGATCTTAATTCAGTGATAATATCTCCCCCCACAGCATCACTACCGTCCAAATCCCTTAGCAGGTCAGCCTGGTATGCCTGCACGATAGCCATCGTGTGCAGGCATGCAGCCGCTTGACCCGCCGCCGAGTACGCTTTACCCACCAACGCCGACGTTGTTTTTAAAGGTCTGGTGGGTAAAGTCGGGGCCTTCAGGGACGATGCCGAGGAAGGCGAGAGATGGCTCGCAAGCGTCTCTTCAACCTTTGGCATCGCCCCATAACCATACTGTCTCAGCCCGCAAATGTTGCTGTAGACCGAAGTCTGCGGGCTGAAGACACGATATGAAGCCGGTCTCTTCCACGATCTTGCCACCTCGGTGTGCAAATCGTGGAAGAACGGCAGGCCCCGTCGCTGAGGTTCTGAAGCGCGAGACGGCAGGAAGCGTTCGTCTAGCTTACTATGACGTTTTCTTCCTGCCTCAGATCTTTCAGTGGGCCAGTCGATGTTTAATCTGGCCACTGCTCACGTCAAAACCTCAACTAGCTCCTCACTAGCAGGGGACTGAAGTGGCGAATCTTCAGTATCGATACTTTCAACGTCCACCTCCTCAGAGCTGGACAGATGAAGTACCGGCGACTCTCTCGGGGGGGAAGAAACCGCCATGCGTGCTTCCATGCCCCGAGAAGAGCCGCTGGATGGAGCAGGTGAGGGCAGAGATAAGGCAGCGCCCGTCTCTAACCCCTCTGCAACATCCAATTGTGATCCCCACGACTGCAGCCTTCGCTCCGCCTCGGCGGCAGCGGGACCAGAGCCGCGGGGAACACGAGCCGAGGCACCCTCCTCGAAGAGTGCCCGGCGGGAGCGCAGCGTTCTCAGTGGCATACGCTCACAGTGCTCGCAAGCAGCCCCCTCGAGGGCTGCCTGGGCATGCTGCGCTCCCAAGCATGCAACACAGAGAAGATGTGTGTCCCCGCCCGTGATGTAGCGTGGGCAGGGAGGAACACACTTTCTGAAATTGCTGCTTTCACTCGCCATTTCTATCTATTTTATTTTCTCTTTTTTCTGTTAATATATGGAATATTTAACAAAAAGGGTGGAAAATCTCTGATAATAGACAGACAAAAACACCAAATAGACAGACAGGTTCACACAGATCGCTTGCTGAAGGCTCAGAAGCTAGTTCCTGTTTGTTTTCACGGACGTTTTATAGCTTCCGGTCGATGACGTCATCACGCCGACGATCGATCTTTTTTCCGATGGAATGGTTCTACAGGCGCTTCACGACGCATTAACGCAGAGGCGTTCTCACAGCGTTTCGACGCAGCTCGAGTTCCCCGAAAGGGAACTGATTTAACCTGTTCCAAATGATGAGACACAACCAATATAAGTACAGTGCATTGTAGGCTGTATACTGTACAATGAACAAATCGTATTGCCCTGAACATATTGCTTTCCATTTGTTTACAGTGCTGACTGCTCAATAGATTTTGACTGGTTTCAGGTTCATATCAACAAAGAACAAGTATTACAGTATCACAGAAACAAAGGACAAGTTTGTGAGATGCAGAGTACAGTACTGTAAAAATCTATAGCACAAATTGTATTTATCATGTGATTTATATGCCAAAATGAGTTATGTGCATATGTTACGCAGTTTTCGTGTGCATATGATACGTGTGCACGTACTCCAAACAACTAAACCTACCCAATGGGGTGGCAATGCAAATCATATGCACATAAAAACTAATTGTGCCGTATAAATCGCACAATAAATACAATTTGTTATGTATATGTATTTCATGAGAATGCGCTGGTAAAAATAGGGCTACTAGCAAGAGGAAGAACAAAAAATTGCAAACCAAAGCAGAGTAGCAATAATTTCTGACCAATTTTGAGCTACTATGATGAAACATGTTTTCATTCATCACAAGACATATGAAATTTGTTTTAAGATTAAAAATGTACTTCTGCCTGAGAACTATGTTTTGAACAATGTTTTGTTCTATTTTTTGCTGTATTGTTTACTGATTGCTTGATAGTGTTTATCATTTTGATCACTTTGTTTATAATTTGAGAGCAGCGTTTGATTTTGATCACAGGTAAAACTGTTTTGAGGCGAAAGTTTCATTTTGGAAGAGGAGTCAGAGGTTTTGTGAATAGTGCTTGAAGAGGAGGTTTTGTGTTTAATGGTTTCAGAAAATGGAGCAAGGTTTCAGAAATAGTGTTTAAGCAATTGAGAAAAACTGTAAAATATCTCACTCTGGTCTTTCTTTGATGTGATAGCCATGAAAGGAGTTCTGCCTGGCAACAAGAGAACTAATGCACTGACTGGAGGATATTTACAAAAGGTGGTCCTTTTCGAATAGTCTGTTGCTGCGGATTCAAAAATGCATACTTTTTCATTGTGTGCCATCATAAATTTAGTACATAAAATAATATAGATTTAGATACAGAAGTCCTTTTTGTCTGATTTCTTATAGTGAAATGTTTGGTTAAATCGTAATGGTATATTGCTAATTAAACACACACTGCAAAAACAATTGTAATACATTTTTAAGTTGGCCAAATTTAATTTCTGTGAATTGATGCAATTTAATTTAAATTCAATTTGGTCAACTGAAGAAATTAGATGTGATCAGTAACTAGAAAATGTTCAATTGGAGATTTTTTTTACAGTGCAGTGTGCAGCCATGATTATAGCCTATATTTTTCCTGGTGAAACTTTTCTAATGTAGCCATAATTAATGATATTTTTATTGATGGGTTTGTGATAGTATAAATTAAATATCAAATTATTCTTTATTTGATTTGTAATATTGAAAAATATTAGTTAACATACACTTTTTTTAACCTGTTAGGCTGCACCCCCACTTTTGAAAAAAGCATACTCAGACCTAAGAAATGCATAATCAGTTCATGAATCCTTTGCATTAAAAGCATAAATATGGTCTCATTCGAAAGCAAACACTTGGCAGTTTACAAGTCATAATTATAATTATTTTCATAATCAAAAATAGCTATAATAAGCTTCAAAGCTTTGTAAAGTTATTAGAAATGTATTTGTATGAAATATCTTTATGAAAATAAAATTGAAGTTGGCCTTGGAGCAATCTAGAAATGCACTACAGCTAAAGCCACAAGTCTATATTTCAAATCTGAAGATGATGTCTAAAACTCTGAATATTAGGAAATGTTTTTATGTGTTGATTTTGAGATTTATCTAATCAACGGATGTTTATTGCCATGTCTTCTCAGCTTTTATTCATTGTATTGCCTCTATTGTTTAGAGGTGCAAACTGCACCTCTTCAGGTCCAATTCAGTTTGTCTCCCCAGCACACATTCACACCTCTGTCGCCTGGTTATGGCTATAATTATTATTCCTTTGTCTGCATTGTAATTCCTTCAAACCTTAAAATTACTTCATTGTAATCTTCAAACTTAAATTTATTTGATCAAACTTCTCACGTCACCTTCTCGGAGACTATCAAATGCCTTTCTTGAAAATAAACATTTCAGTAGTTTTACATTTCCAAAAAAATCTTAAAAATAAGGTATTGGCAGTTGCATCTTAGGGCCAGCAAAACAAACATTTACAAGATTAAAATCATGTTTTATTCCAAACTTACTTCATATCACTTCATTAGTTGAGTGTTAAATGCATGATAAAAGCTATGTCAAATAGCATTGCATTATAAATATAATCTATTATGAAAACACACAACATGGATTGTGTGTTTATTGTCTTCAAACGGGTCTGCATGTTAGTGACCTTTGGAAGGTTTGTTTATGTCCGATAGTTCCTGAATGACACGTGGTTTGTCTGTTCTTCATGTGTGTCATATATGGACTGAATGTTCAGTAGGAAGTTACAGCTTGCCAGCGCCCTCCGGCTGCCAGTATGAACTGAAAACAGCACATCACAGTCTACAGCACTCCTAATGGTACTTTCGCGGATTTTGGATAACGATTGAATAAATACTTCTCTGTATATAAATTTGACTTAGAATCTACCAGTATTTCTCCACATCTGCACACATTTGAAGTAAAAGCTCTGAGGGATGTTGTTTTGTCGCGAGTCTTCATGACGACCACAGAGTAGTTTTTTTATGAATGGGAGCAAATGACACATAGCCTGACAAGCCAGACCCACATCAAGATGTTTGGTCTGGAAACTCACCATAGACAGGGCTCAGTCCGAGGGGCGGGATAAACGGTTGTCTTTCAAACTCCCTCTGCACGCGATAGGATAGCGGTACACCAACCGGAGCAACGACGGTGAAGGGGAGCTCGCTGACTGATTAAACATTCGCCGTATCCGGTCGACTAAACTCCGAACACATCTTCCCTTTTTAAGAATGACTTCAGTGCCGCTCTTTGTTCTTTTCTCAGAGGAAAGCTTAACTCCAAGTCTTCCGGAGGCGCGGGCAGAGCAGATTCGAAAGATCGGCGCCTTTCGCCAGTTTCTGTGTTACTAGAAGCACGCAAACGCAACTCGGCCGTCGTCATTATGGCCCCGCCCGCCGACTCTATAGCCTACCTACACGATGTGATTGGGCCATCCAGATTCTGAGGAATACAGCTCAGATAGGAATTGAGAGTTGCTAGACCACACTTGCGGGCAAATTAAATTTGCTGCCGCTAGGGTGCGTCTAGATTTCTAGGCTAAATGACACGCATATTACAATCAAAAGGTACCGATGCTGATTATCATATTCATAACTCCATGCACATATTAACACAGCGGTCAGTAGGCTATAAGACTTTGAGAATAAAACAGAGGTAAAATTTGCTTTAGTCTTAGATCTTTTTAATGATGTATAGTTTGTCAAGGTAAATTACCCAGCAAACATTTGGACGTTTAATGACCGTTGAAAAGATCTATCATCAAAGAATCCTGAAAAATCAAATGTATCATGGTTTCCAAAACATTTTTAAGCAGCACAACTGTTTTCAAGACAGATAATAATCATAAATGTTTCTTGATTATAAAATCATCAAATAAGCATGATTAGTGAAGGATCATGTGACACTGAAGACTGGAGTAATAATAAATGCAGCTTTGATCACAGGAATAAATTACACTACTATATATTCAAATAGAAAAAAAGCTGTTTTAAATTGTAATAAAATTTCATTCACAATATATTACTGTTCTCTTTAGGTTCACTTGACGCTGCGAAATGACGCATATGGGGTACGCCCATAGGTGTGACGATTGTCTGAAGCCCTTATAGAATCATGCCAATTCATTGGCTGATGGCGCAGCGTCGCCCCTCAAGCTCATCACCTTTGAGCTATACTGGCGCGCGCGCCATCTTCTCAATTTATCTGACCCTTAAAACCTGGATTTAAGCATCTGTAACTGGTCCCATATGATGGGATGTTGACTCTGCGTTGTGTGCGTGTGCGTATAAAAAGGGACACCAAACTTCCTTGACTGGACTCTGGCTGGGTCTTTATTTTCTGGACAGGCGGAAGAACTGGACAAACGAAGAATTAATTTTAGACAGCGTGTATTGTGTGGCTTCTCAAAAACTTCATTATCTTTGGCTCCGTGAGCCACCACACATCCTCATCTCAGTTTAGCTTAGCATTAACTGAGCAAGGAGAGAACGCGCCCAAAGTTAAGTGTTTCTTAAAGGGGCAGTGCACTTCATTACAATTTGTACAAAAATAAACCAGTATAATTAAAACAAGCAATACAATGGATATCAAATAAATGCAAAATAAAGGGATCAGAGTTTTTAATAATAAAGAAGAGATTGGGTGTAAATAATAATAAATGTTGATTTTTTTTATACTTGTTATATTTATATTTATACTTGTTTATATTCACCCCTCCTTATTTTCACCAAAATCTCTTAAAGTACCATGAAGACCTTTTCAGTCAACTCATTTTACTGCCGCAAGTGAAACATACAATCTAATCCATGCAACCAACATAAAAGTTACCTCAATTTCAAGGTTTAGGGAAAATCTCATATTCCCCTTAAGTTAATGTGACGCCTAGTACGCCACACAGCACTTGGCCCTATTAGACTTTACAGTCATCAACATTGTTGATATATCAAATCTTTAAAAACTTTGAAATCAAAATCACACTTCAAACATCTTGAACCCTCAAAACTGGTATCTGTACCATAGATTCTATTAGTCTGTTTACAGATTTAACTATTCTCCCCACTCTTGTTTTAACAGGTTTAACAAGCTCAGCACGAGTGTGTGTATCAACTTGCAGTGATGAATCAGTGCAAAGTAAGTTTGGAGAGAGAGGTAAGTTTTGTGCAATTTCATCTGAATGTCCTTCATCTTTAGACAATTCATCAGCAGTACCAGAATGTTGTGTGATTCCTAAATTCACTGGGTCTGCCACATCTGAGCAAAGAGAGGGTGTTAACCCTTTGACACGTACGATCAAACCCGTATGATCATTCTGTGCTGGTCCCTGGTGCGTACGATCATACCGGTGCGATTAGAACGCTCAGTGACCAACTGCCGAATTCAAAATTTAAAATCTGTTTTAGCGCGCTGACTGGCGCTGAGCCAAAGACTGAGTGAATGAAAGACTGACTTCGCTCGGTGTCTTTTAATGTTTATTTTAGGTTTCATACACTTCAAATTATATTACACAACCACAAAAATATCAGCAAACACTAAATATAGTTTGTAACTGCATACTACTATATATAACAGCAAGATATCAGTGTTATAAATGGCCCGTGATAATATTACCGATCAAATAACAATCATTTTCTACCCTTTGACGTGAACGATCAGTCTAGGCTGTTCCCTTACGTAATGTCACATATATCAGGAGAAGTGGGTGATCTTGTGTTATAAATCCAGCTAGCTTAGCCTCCCTGGCACTGTTGTAAACACATAATCGCGGCACAAATGCCCATAACGTTAGCCCGCTATAACATTACATATCAACTAACACAATCATTTACTACCATTTCATGTGTACGATCAGTCTAGGGCTGTTCCCTCATGTAATGTCACATATAATCAGGAGAAGTGGGTGATCTTGTGTCGCAAATCCAGCTGACTGCCTCCCTGGTACTGTTGTAAACACATGACGGCGCCACACCCACAGCTAGTGATAAATTACAGAACATCTATTCTAACTTATATATTTTTAATAAGTACATAAACCATAAGGAGTTAACTTGCATCCATTTAAATTTAGTTAACAAGTTTGAAAATATTTTAATGAAAAATAATAAAATAAAACCTTTCCTGTAGCTCAAACAGTAGAGCATAGTGCTAGCAACGCCAAGGTCATGGGTTCGATTCCCAGGGAAAGCAAAAACTGACAAAAATGTAAAATGTGTACCTTAAAATGCAATGTAAGTCGCTTTGGATAAAAGCGTCTGCCAAATGCATAAATTTAAATGTAAAACATGCATTGCAAGCATTTTTTCCTGCTGACAAGTTATGTCACTGTTACCTCACGCTCACGTTGGTACCCACTGCAGACACAATTTTAATACAATTTACCAGTTTTTAACTACTTCAGAGAAAAAGCAAGACAATTTTTTCAAAAGAAGACAACTGACAAGTGAGGAAATAGAGGAGTTTTTTTTAATTCTGATGAGGAGAATTTTGACAGTGAGGCAGAGAGTGACAGTGATGAAGACCTTCCCCCGAACCTTCAAGCTCGGGATTACTGGAGCACAGACCCCATGCTCTTGACACCATTTTTCGGGTCTTTGTTTTCACAGGACCGATTCCTTCTGCTCCTCTGCTGTCTTCACTGTTCAAACAATGCAACAGCAGTTTTAAATGACCCTCTGAAAAAAATCAGAAATATTTTTACTGCTCTCACCTCCTCCTTTCATCGCATTTTTGTGCCATACCGGGATCTGTGTGTTGATGAATCTCTGATGAAGTGGAAAGGCAGGCTGGCATTTCGTCAGTTCATTCCATCTAAACGGCACAGATTTGGGGTCAAGTTTTTTGTTTTGTGTGATGTGCTCACTGGTTATGTGCAGGACATGATCATTTACTCCAGATCTACCAGTGCCATAAAACACCACCAAGGACTTGGGATTTCTGGGTCTGTTGTAATGACACTACTAGGACCTTACCTCAGAAAGGGTCATGTCCTTTATGTGGATAACTGGTACAGTAGTCCCACACTTTTCCAGAACCTTGTCTCTTGGCACTGGAGCTTGTGGGACTGTGTGTGCAAACCGCAAAGGGATGCCAACATTCGCCTGTAGAATGACAAAGGGTAATGTGGAACTCAAGGAAAATGGATCACAGTTGGCAGTCAAATAGCATGATAAGAGAGACGTCCATGTCCTTACCACTGTCCACCCAACTGGTATGGCAGCCACAGGGAAGCTGGATCACATCACTGGGCAAGCCAAGATGAAGCCAGTCTGTGTGCTGGTGTACAACAAAAAGATGGGAGCAGTTGACAAAGCGGACATGATGACTGGTTTTCTTGAATGCACCAGAAAGTCTACCAAGTGGTACAAAAATATCTTCTTTCACCTACTTGACACAGTTTTACTGAACAGCCACATTGTCTACCGGCAAATTACTGGTAAGATATTTCTATAAATCAAAGAATATAAACAAGATAAAAAAAATTGATCACATTTTCAATTAATGTAAACAAAAGTGTTATAAAGGGTATGCATGGATGTCACTTTCCTGAGTGAGTGGCAAAAGAGCTGCTGCGTGACTGGATTTAATAGGGGAACCGGTGTAAACAACGAGTAAACAAGTTTCAGTTTAAACTAAAGCTTAGACTTGATATAGTGGTGCTTAAAACTTACCAAAGATCCAGTGATCCATGGATATTGACAAGAACATTTCCTGGCATTTTTACATGCCTGATTTTGAAACCAGTAAAATACATAAATCAAATTTGCCTGTGAATGTTTTAAATAAATACAATATACTAAGGGTGTAATGGTAAACATAACTGACGGTTTGGTATGCACCTCGGTTCTGAAGTCACGGTTCGGTACAGCAGGGGAGAGAAAACTAAATATAAAATAGTTTTTTTTTTTTTTTTTTTTTAAACAGTGGTTTACTGAACAGATTGTGTCAGTCCATAAATTAATTTAATTATAACTAAAATATTTTAATTCAATTATAACTAAATAAAGAATTAATTAAATTATAACAGGTTTTTTTTAAATCTCTCTTCTAATAGTTTTTATTATTTGCTAATAAGTTATACCACACTCATATAGGCATACATCATGCATGTTACTGGCCATTGTTTAAATCTGCTAGCAATTCAAAATACATCTTTATGGCTGTACAAGATATTATTCAGCACCCTGATGAACATCGCAATGCCGGGTTGGCCTATGTTGTCGTCACGTTCTCTCCATCTGGATGAAGATAAGGAGCAGAGACTGCACAGCGGGTTGTGTTGACAGTGTTTAGTGATTTGGAGAAGAGAAAACTTCAGAATAATGTCACAGAGTTCATTCATGAAGTTGTGTGAACAACGCACAGCATCCGTATATGTCCGCGCACATGCACTTTGGTCAGAGAGGCAATATTGCGATTAAGGTATAAGATATAAGGTGTTTACATGCCAGCTGACGGTGAGGTCACATGCATACCCTCTATAAACAAATGTACAATAATAAACAGATCACACTGTCACATACTATTCTATCCTCTTCCTTACGCCCTATGGATTTGTTCTACTGTGAGTAGGAAAGGAAATCACTTCCCTGCAATTCAAGACGAACCTGATGAGAGGGCTGCTGGAGAACAGTATATTTATTGTTTTGTTTATAATACTATTTTGATTGTTGTTCATTGCAATTATATTTATAATTTGTTTTGTAATTTTATTAGAAAGTGTATATATGTATAATAGTCTAAACAAAAAAACATTTAGCTTAAATTGAGGAGATTTAATAAAACATGAATGAAATGTGTACATTTTGCAATTTCTTTTTAACAAAAGACATACGTTTTAATTATGCTAAACTTATACAACACATTCTGACTAGCAAAGCAGAGAAAAGGTCATCATGTATGCATTTGACATCATGTAACTTAAACTATATGCAAGCTAATAGTCAGTGAGGCGTGACCATATAGCTTTTCTCTGCTTTGCTAGTGAAATATGAAACTCAGTAACAATATAAACACTAAAACAAATAATATATTCATGTTACGTATCAAGCCAACTGAACCCTAATAACTTTACCGAATGCACGGAGCATATTTGCAATGTGCAAAATGACAAACATGACATTTGAACGTCCACATTTTTGAGTACTGTTCGTTTTACAAGAGAATTTTTTAAATATCTTTATTCATATTTATTGCATGTTTGTAAATAATTATATGTGCTCCAAAATAGGAGGAAAAAAACTAAAATATACTCACCATTTGACACGCGGATGTTGTGAGGGAGATGCAAAATGCCGTGTGCAAGCGAAATTCAAAGCAGTGGGGAAAAAATAGCAACATAAACATGTCAACCATAGTGTGTACACGCTAACAAATAATGTGAAAGGTTTTGAATTAAAAAAATAAAGCAAAACATTCATAGAGCGCTCACCTGCACGCGGTCATCCACCACGAGCGCCATTGTGACTGCGTCACTGCAAAAACTCACGTGTCAAGGTTGATGTGTGTTACCATGGAAATTAGAATGCATGTCATTGCATAATAACGGTCGCAATAAAAAAACTCACGCCAGGCTGCCAGTCTTATTTTTAAGAACGTACGTGCGAAAGGGTTAAGTCACCAGGTAGGTGCATGTCAGTCACAGGACTAAGTGCTGGTTCAGAGACAGAAGGCTCATCTGAATCATAAGAGAAAGACTGGGATGAATTCTCAGTGGACAAAACAGTTGACATCTCTACACTTGAGGTGGACAAATCTGGTATGTCAGGCCGACTAGCCATTGTTGTCTGATCCACACCATTATCGTCCTGATTAGACTCCGCACAGATCCTTGGCTGGTCGGTTCCACCAGAATTTGACCCTTCATCAATGCCAGGAATTGGTAGGAAGTTCACTTCAAGCAGTAGATTCCTATGCACAACTTTTGTGCGGCCTGTTGCATCCTTTATCTTATAAACATGGATGTCTGGATTCACGTCAACAACAGTAAACACCCCGTTCTCCCATTTATCGGCCAACTTCCTTTTTCCTCGTGCAACTAATACTCGATCTCCCACTGACAAGTGAGCACCTTTAACACGCTTGTTATACTGTTAAGCTTGATGCTGCTGCTCGATAGATGAATGCTTCTGAGCAATCTGCATAGCATTTTTCAAACAAGACAGCAAAGACTTGGCATAAGAGTCAAAATCAGCAACATCAGGATTATCAAGTACCTGGTTAAACATGATGTCAACTGGAAGCCTGGGTATGCGGCCAAACATAAGAAAGAAGGGTGCATAACATGTGGTTTCATGAATAGTAGCATTGTAGGCAAATGTGAGGGTCTGGATTTGCTGTGGCCATTGGACTTTAGCTTTTAAGGGAAGTGATCGAAGCATGCCACCCAAAACGCTCCGTGCAGCCATTGCCCATTGGATGGTAGGCTATGTGAGATTTTGCAACGCCGGCTAGATGAAGAAGCTCCGCTATCAGACTACTCTCGAAATTGGTGCCCTGGTCGGAGTGTATTCTTTCAGGGAATCCGTAGATACAAAACACTTTGTCCCATAGCTTTCTTGCAATTTGCTTCACTGTTTGGTTGGTGCAAAGGAATGCATGAGCGAGTTTAGTAAAATGGTCCGTGACTACGAGGACATCTACTGAATGTTGCTTACTATCTTCTGCCGACCAAAAATCTATGCACACCAACTCCATTGGGGCTGAGCTTCTAATGTTCTCCAAAGGGGCACGAGCAGAAGGTTCTGGGGACTTTGCAAAAACACACCTTTGACAGCACTTCACATACTCCCTTATGTTCTTTTCCATGTTGGGCCAATAAAAACGCTTTCTTGCAAGTGAAAGTGTGCGGTCCTGCCCTTGATGGCCTGCAATATCATGGACACCAGACAGAGCTTTGTCCTTTAGACTACAGGGCAACACAAACTGAAATCTTTTCTTCTTTGACAACGGATCTTTCGTCACTCTGTACATTACATCATCTCTAATTTCCAGCTTATTCCACTGTTTTAACAGTCTCAGCACTTGAGCACTTGCACCATGCCTTTTACTTCTCTTTCTGGTCAGAAATGACAACACTTTGGAGATTGTTGGATCTTCCTGTTGATTCTGCTTGAGGTGTTTCAAGTCGAATGTGTATGACGCAAGTTTTGAAACCAATCTCAACTCATATGCATCCAATTTTGGCTTAGTTAGGAGGTAAGTAAGGGGGTTATTATCAGTCCAGATGTTGAATTTGTGGCCTTTTAGCCAATGGCTGAACTTCTCACATACACTCCATTTTAGAGCCATAAATTCCAGCCTGTGCGCTGGATATTTACGTTGTGATGCACTGAGGGTCTTGCTCGCAAAAGCAATTGGTCTGGCTCGAAGTTCACCCTTGGGTAATTGCGACAATACAGCCCCTAGGCCGTCTAACGAAGCATCAACAGAAAGAATGAAGGGTTCATTGAAATCAGGATGAACAAGCATGACACTTTCCAGCAAGGCAGTCTTGAGTTGGTTAAAAGCAGCCTGAAACTCTGTTGTCCAATCAGAAGGGGTAAGTTTACCGTAAGTTCCTTGGAGCTTCCTGTCCTTTGACAACTTTCCTCTCCTTTTCTGCCCTGCTGTAAGCCCGAAAAGAGGTTTGGAGATTGAAGAGCAGTTGGAAATAAAGTGTTGGTAATAGAATACCATGCCAAGAAAAGACTTTATTCTCTTGACAGATGGTGTACAGCCATCATTCTCCATCAGATCTGGCGCTGTTATACTCGTGATGACCTCTACCTTTGCTGGATCAACAGACACACCTCCACTGTCAACGATATGGCCAAGGAATTTGACTTGTCTTTGGAGATGACATTTTTTAGGGAACAGTTTTAGATTGTTCTCCCTTAGCCTCTGAAACACTGTGTGTAGCCTAGACATAGCCTCACTTTCAGACGGAGCAAAGACAAGGAGATCGTCAAGGTAACACAAAAGCTTTGAAAAATTCAAGTCTCCGAAGATTCCAAGCATCATCCTCATGAAGGAAGCTGGGCTATTACAAAGTCCTTGTGGCATACGGTTATATTCATGAAGGCCTAACGGTGTGGTGAAAGCCGTATATTTCTTGTCTTCCTCATTAATTGGGATATTATAAAAACCTGACGTGAGGTCCATTGTGGCAAGGCAGTCAGCCTGGTGAGGCAGAGGGTGTGCATCCTTTAGAGTTCTGGCATTTAGCCACCTAAAATCAGTGCAAATACGCAACTCACCATCTTTCTTCCACACCATCACTAATGGTGATGCGTACTCAATTGAAGACTTCCTGATGATACCACTCTCTTCCATGTCATTGAGAACTTGCCTTAACTTCTCATAGTGGGCAGGTGAGACTCGCCTATAAGGCAATCGAAAGGGTTGATCATCAGTTAACCGTATACGGTGTACATATCCTTTGGTTTCAAGAAGATGTCTTGATAGTCAGCTAATAACTCTGTTAGCTTAGACTTGCAACCATCACTAATCTGACTCCAATCAATGTTAATATCACCAAGGCCCAGTTCCAACAGACTTTTATTACAGGACAGAAATTACTGGCGACATCTGACTTGTTTTCCACTGGAGTAACATGTAGGCCCTGGAAAATCTCAAAATCCTCAGATGCAATGCATGGAAATACGTCAGCCAGCTTACAGTTTCTTTTCAAAGTGACTACTTTATTTGTTGGATTCACAAATGTCATAGGCACCCACCTGTCGCCCCAGAGTGGTGTAACAAGGCGACCAACCAGAATATTTTGAGGCAAGACTTTGGAATTGGTTGGCTCAACGATCACTGTGCTGCCGGGTGAAATGGGAACATTAGGTGGCAGACGGCCCCAGACCAAATGTTCATGCTCTGGCAAAAGCACTACGGCTTGAGTGAGTTTAACTGTGCCTATTTTATCAGGGACGGTTGCTCCATTCCAATTTTCAACGCCTGTAAACATTGACAAGAACTGATGAGCATCTCCGTTAAGTTGATTGTTAGGTCTAATAGCAACGTCCCAATAATCGCTGCTGCTCTTCAGCTCCTGAATCAAGTGCTTAATGATATTAGAGCCCAATATAAGATCATCAAGTTGACCAGGCACGACCAAACAGGGAACAACGCACTGGATCCCAAAGAATTGGATCTCTAAATCGTAGAAACACTCAGGCTGCGCATGCTGACCACCACAGCCAACCAACACAATGTTTTCTTCAGAATGTTTCTTGACAGGCAAGACACCAGCTGAACTGATTTTTTCTTCTGCGTGTTTGCTGATTATACATGCCATAGAACCTGAATCAAGCATGCCACTGAGCTGAACATGGTTGTTGACGATTTAAGCAAAGAGAGCTTCAGCACATCCTCTGGCTTTGTGAAGCTTTAGAGATTTTAACCTAGTTTTCTTGTTTTCCTAAACCACTTAACGGAGAATCATGGGTGAAAATGAAATCGATAACGTTACACAAAGAAAATCAAAGCTTCAAGACTTGAAAAGATTTCAAGACTTCAATGGTAGCTGCTATTGCTCTAGTCTAGCCGCTTGCGGGTTTCCATGGTAACGTCGTCGCTGTTTTATACTTAGAATTGTGACCGTTCCCTTATCGAGTTGGTTCCTCGACATTACGTATGGGGGAAAACCCTTTTCCTCGAAATGCTGAAGCCTGATTGAATCACTCTATTGTTTTGCAGTAGCCAGTGGTGTCCTGGCAATCGCCTGATTGGCTGGCTCAGCCACTATATAAGCGATGTCAGGCGCCAAAAAACCTCAGAATCTTTCTTCTTCACCTGGAGTCTGGTTTCGTCGTTGATTTACGCTACGAGAGTGGACCACGCGGATTGCAAATCCCCTCTTGCGTTCCAGCGGATTACTGAAATTTCAAGATGTCTCTTTGCCACGAGTGTGGCAGGCCCGTCGACTTTCCGGACGCACACGAGGATTGTGTGCTGTGTCTGGGCCTAGCCCATGCTGAGGCGGCATTGGAAGGATCAGATTGCCGAGCCTGTGAGGAATTGCCAATCAGGATCCTTCGTGCGCGGCTGGCCATCGTTAGCGGCGACGACCCGCTGCACCCACGTTGCCCTCGTGCGCCAGAACCCCCACTCACCTATGTTGAGGATAGTTCCCGCCCTCCGGCTGAAGCGCGGGAAATGGTCTCATTCAGATACGGAGAGGACGATGCCATGTCCACAAGTGCTTCCGACCCGGGTGCCTGGTCGGAAGTTCCTTCAGAGGCTGGCTGTATCTCAACCTCTCTGAATACGGAGCTAATGAATATTCTTGCAGAGGCAGTGGCGGTTATGGAGCTGGACTGGGTGGCACCTGAACAGCCATCCAAATGCTGGATGGACGGGTCCTTCCTCGGCGCTAGCCACCAGGCAGACGTTGCGCAGAGACCAGCCCCCTTCTTTTCCGAGCTCCACGAGGAGCTCACTCGTTCATGGCACTCCCTTCACTCAGACCGGGCCCATGCTCAAGGGACTCAGCTGTTCACAACAGTGGAAGGGGCAGAGAAAAAAGGATATGCCAGGCCGCCTCCCATCGAGGATGCCGTCGTGGCTCACTTATGCCCGTTGCGCGGTTGGAAAGCCGCCTCACTGTCTTTGAAGCCATGCCGAGCTACAGCTCACATTGCTGAAAAGGCATATGTTTCAGCAGGACATGCAGCATCTGCACCCTCCACACGATGGCAATCCTGCAGGTCTTCCAAACGCAACTTCCGCGGTCCCTGGACGAGGAAGGCCCGGACTCAGAGTCAGTCTGTAAACTGCGTATAGCAGCGGACCTCGGATTGGCCGGTTCTAAGAAGGTGGCCCAGGGAATCGGCCACAACATGTACACGGAGGCGTTGAAGCAATCTAAGATGCTGCCGCATCTTCTCCCCAAACGAACAAACGCGCCTCCCAGGGCAATATCCAGATCATCATCGGCTCAACGTCAGACAGGTTACACTGGAAGCGCGCCTGTCCCGAGTGTGAATCCGCGCCACAACCCGGAACCGCCGCTCCGTAAGAGGCAGTTCAGGGAACCCCGTTTCGGGGCGAAGTCGACCCCCTCATAATAGGGGTCGGCAGGCGGAAAAAAAGGAGCAGCGCTCCTGATGTTCGTGTGAGGAGGAAGAGAGTGCGGCCCGTGCACGGCAGCGGACCGGCGGCCAAGAGAGAATCCCGACGATGTGCATTCACATGTTGTGTCAAATAAAATGTTATAGGCCTCACCAAAAGAGCTATTTTCCTCCACTAATTACTACCCGCGACATAAGCGGAACCTCTCCCTCGGGAGATGTTTGGCGGAGTGGAAGCTCGGCGCAAACTGAGCATTCAAATGTCTCTGTGGGTCAAACCACAGAAACATCCCCTGCTGTCATTTTAAGCAGCAATGTTTTGCTGGCGACTGGCACGAGGCCCTTGCCGCAGCAAACACTGACGTCACTATTATCGAACCACCTAAGTGCGTGGGCAGAGCTACCGGCGGCGTCAGAACGGGTAATCAACACTGTAAAGCGTGACTACACTCTACAGTTCGCTTGCATACCACCCCGCTCAACGGCGTGATTATAACAGAAGTTTTGGAAGAGCACCCCACTGTTACGGGCAGAAATCTCCTCCCTCATAGTGAAGCAAGCGATAGAGATGGTACCTGTACAGCCGCTACTTCCTTGTTCCGAAAAAGGACGGGGGCATGCTCCCCATTTTAGATCTAAGACCACTAAACAAAGCGCTTGCGAAACGATCGTTCAAAATGATTACAGTGAAGCAGATCCTTGCACACATTCAGCCCGGGGATCCTTTCATTGCGGTGGATCTGAAAGATGCTTATTTTCACATCCAGGTAGCCCCTCATCACAGCCGTTTTCTGCGATTTGCGTTCAAAGGTGTTGCATTCCAGTTTAAAGTGTTACCCTTCGGCCTACCACTGCCCCCCCGTACATCTACGATGTGCATGAATGCGGCGCTTTCTCCCCTGAGACTCAGTGGAATGCGCGTTCTAAACTATCTCGACGACTGGCTGATCCTTGCTAAATCGAAAAATGTGCTCGAGGAGCACAAACAGATGCTCCTCGCTCATTTAGCGCGCCTAGGTTTGTCTGTGAACATGCAGAAGAGCACGCTTCAGTCCTGCCAATCCATTACCTTTCTGGGTATGGTTTTGGACTCATGCACGATGATCGCGTGCTTATCAACACAGAGAATCCAGTCCATTCACAATACACTGGCCTACTTTGTGCGAGACAGGGCAGTCCTTTTAAAAACGTTCCAGAGACTACTGGGTCTAATGGCGGCTGCAGCCTCCGTCTGTCGGCTGAGCTTACTGCATATGAGACCACTGCAGCTTTTGCTACAGAACAGAGCCCCATCACACGCGTGGAGGGCAGGGACAGAACGCCTTGTCATAATGCGAGCATGTCTCGAGACCTTGATGCCCTGGTTTGGCACAACTATGTTCAAAGAAGGTGCTGCTATGGGCAGGGTGTACAGAAGGATAGTGGTGACCACAGACGCATCGCTGTCAGGCTGGGGTGCCCTCTGCGATGGCAGACCAGCGTTCGGTGCATTGACGGGAGACCAAAAGCACTGGCATATGAACTGCTTGGAGATGAAGGCTGTTCGTCTGGCGCTGCAGGTTTTTCTTCCGTTTCTGAAGGACCGTCATGTTCTGATCAGAACAGACAACACGGCGGTGAACGCGTCCTGACGCCCTGGATGAACATGTTGTCAACTCCTCTGTGGCGAGTTCCACTGGGGAGGGATCTGTTGTCCCAGGCGAGGGGCTCCATATGGCACGCCAGGCCGGAATTGTGGGACCTACACGTGTGGAAAATCAGTGTAGAGTGAACCAGTTGGATGCTTCACACCGAGTCTGGGTCCCGCTAGCAGAGTCCAGAGCACCGTCAACGAGGCGCTTATACGCACTGAAATGGAGAGTGTTTGCGCACTGGTGTGATAAAAATGAAGACCCTGTGGATTGTGCTATTCCCGTAATTTTAACCTTCCTACAGGAATGTCTGGATAATGGCAGCTCTCCGTCTACGTTGAAGGTCTATGTGGCCGCTATCGCAGCCTCTCATAGTATACTGGACGGCCGTTCAGTGGGTAAACACCCCTTAATCACAAGCTTTCTTTGGGGAGCGAGGCGACTGAATCCTCCCCGCCCTCGCCAAATGCCAGTATGGGACCTATCGTTAGTGCTCAGAGCGCTATCTGACACACCATTCGAACCAGCTGAGTCTATCGACCTGAAAGTGCTCTCATTTAAGACGGCGTTGCTGCTCGCACTAGCGTGTGGGAAGCGGGTAGGTGATCTACATGCCCTCTCAGTTAACAATGCTTGTATGCAGTTTGGTCCAGACGATTGTATGGTCAGACTCATGCCCAGACACGGCTACACGCCTGTAGTGAAAATTCGTGGGATGTGAAGGAAGAAGACGGGGTCGGCTTTGACTGGGACTCGCTCTCTTTATTCACTCTTGTCCAAAACAAATAACAACCACACGTGTGTGTGTGTGTGTGTGTGTGTGTGTGTGTGTGTGTGTGTGTGTGTGTGTGTGTGTGTGTGTGTGTGTAAACTCAGTTTCTCCACGATATGGATCGCTCCTTCTCAATCAGACTTTCTTTATCAGTATATCTCAGTTTCTCTGATGTGCATGCGAAGTCCCAGTCCAGGTCTCTCTCCCTCTCTCTCTGTTCTGCTGGGGTTTAAATCGTGTCTCTCCACGCCAATTACTGCAAACAGACACAGGTGTTAGTGATCTGCACTTGACCTACTTGCTCACCGCTCGGCTCCGCCTCCTCTCTCCCGCTACAGTGGATTGTTACGTCGATTGCTACAGTTACGTTGACATTTTTCCTCGATTGTAGTCGGTGGTGTGCTGAACCAGAGAGCACAGCGATTAATGCACTGTACGCCTGACGGTCTGATTCTGATGGTCTTGCTAATTATTCAGTCTCATATGCCATGTATTTGCTAGGAGATAAAAAATAATTCAAGTGGAATAACAATATTTGGTGCTGAAGGAGACGGAGCTGAGCTCCGGCAGGGTGTGTTGTGGACCCGAGGTGGCGGAGCTGCGCTCTGTGCGCTCCGGCCCAGTTTAACCTCTGGCTATAATAAAACACACACTGCAAAAACAATGGTAATACATTTTTAAGTTGGCCAAATTAAATTTCTGTGAATTTATGCGATTTAATATAAATTCAATTTGGTCAACTGAAAAATTGAAATGTGATCAGTCACTAGAAAATGATCGGGTTTTTTTACAGTGCACTGTGCAGCCATGATTATATATATTTCCTGGTGAAACTTTGCTAATGTAGCCATAATTAATGATGTTTTTATTGACGGGTAAAAATATCCATCTTTAGTAGTAGTAGATCTTTAGTATTAGTAGTAGTAGATAGTATAAATGATTTTATTGATATTTGTATTGATGGGTTTGTGATAGTATAAATTATTTTATTGATATTTGTATTGATGGGTTTGTGATAGTATAAATTATTTTATTATTCTTTATTTGATTTGTAATATTGAAAAATATTAGTTAACATACACTTAACCATAATTTCATTGGGCGTTTCTGTGAGAAAGAACAGGAAGAAAGTCTGCAAGCTAAATCTAGTTGATGTAACAAGCATGTGTCACTTTTTAGAGCCAGACACCTTTATTTGTTGGTTTAGGTGTATTTTGAATAGCAATACAATTATAAATATTGTGCATCGACTTTGTTGACTTTAATATTTTCAACTGTTTTTCTAATACAACTTATCTGAGACAAGAACGTGGAAATGCAAGTATATTTTCATAAAAATATTGCAAACATACTGATAGTGAGTTGTTGTGGCATGTTGGAAACTCAGAAGTGAAGACCAGGAGAACTTGTATATCTTTTGAGCAGGGGTTACTCTACTCTTACTATTGAGAGCACAAGTTGGTAGCAGCAGTCGGCTTGGTGGATTCCATGTCTTGTTGGATTTTGTTTAATAGTACTTGATCACCATGTTTGTGAACAAGTGAGTCCTGGAACACAGCCATCTTCCTGGTTTGTGGTTGGAGCTGAATTATGTAGAAACCAGGGTGCGCCTGCCGTTGACTTAGCTGGGTTGGATGTTGTAGCCAAAAGTTCCTCCCATCATGTGCCACCCATAGAATTCTTGCTCTCCTGAAGGCGGGTCTGGCATCCAGACGTTCTTTCCAGCAAAAATGCCGTTTCTTGACATATCCATAAGTTTTCATTAAGTTTCTGGAGTCTACACTTTGTGCGATGTCTGTGATGATTAGTAGCAAGGCAATCTTGATCATGTTGATGGATGACTTAAGTGCCCGTATAGTGATTCTCGACGTTGTGTATTTTTTTTTTCATGACAGTTGGCTCGGTAGTGGGTCTAGTTGTCCTCTAGAGGTTGTGGCTTCATACACAGGTGAGGAAATCGGTGCGTATGGGTCTAGGGACAGCCATCAAGTGGTATCTGCACAGAGTAAAAAATAAAACAAAAGACAGCAGAGCATTATTTGTTTTAAAAGAGTGCAAACATTAAAGGTGCCCTAGAATAATTTAAAACAATATGTTAAATTGTTCTCTGATATCTATATAGAGGGTATGTGGCTTTTTTAAGATAAAAAAATGTCCACATACAGTTTTACAGGTCCATTTACAACCCTATAAATTATCCCTAGGATGTAATGCTCTGTTTTTGCCTTATTTGGAAGGATCATGAATATTAATTTTGAGCTCTGTTCTGATTGGCTTATTTCAGCAGCTCACAGCTCACAGCAGTTCAGTAAAGCGGCTCGTGAGTCCTGACCATCCTGATAAAACACAGACTGGCTAAATGACACTTTAAGCAAAACATCTCAAATGGAGATTGATAAAATGCTTGTTAAAATTACTTGTTTATTGGTGTTCCGATTGGCGTGCGTGATGACGTCTTTGTGACGGCGTACCCGGAAGTATAAAAGGGAGCCGGCGCATAATGGCGGCAGTTTTTTGCTCTGAAGCATGCCGAGGTGTGGCCGCGACACAGTGCTCATTCCCTGTCAGGGAACAAGGGTTATATACATAACCCGAGCCGTTCCCTTATCGAGGGAACTTCCCACTGCGTCGGAACGACGAAATGGGGATGAGTACCCACTAGGCCACACCGAGGGTAGCGCCTTCCCTAGTGTGAAGCCGGAAACCGGGCACAACTAGGACTGAAGCACCCTAGCGCCAGGTGTCGCAGCGAGATCCAGGCTGTAAAACCTGATAAAAGTGTGTGGGTGGCCCACCCAGCTGCCTCACAGATATCCTGCAAGGGGACGCCAGAAAGGAGGGCCACTGAAGAGGCCATGCCTCTGGTGGAATGAGCCCTCACGGCCAAGGGTGAAGGCAAACTGCGCACCCGATAGGCCACGGTTATTGGCTGGACAATCCAATTACTAATTGTCTGAGTAGAAGCAGGCATTCCTTTCTTGGGTGAACCGAAACACACTAACAGCTGCTGAGATCTCCTCCATTGTGCAGACTTCTCCAAATAGACTCTAAGTGCCCTAACCGGGCAGAGTAGGTGAAGCCTCCCTTCTTCCGCCGTCACGTGAGGCGGAGGATGAAATCCCTGCAGAACCAAAGACCTGACCACCCTTGATGGGACCTTAGGCACGTAGCCCGACCTAGGATGTTAAATGGCTTTTACTCCACCCGGGGCAAACTCCAGGCAAGTTGGCGTTACCGCCAAGGCCTGGAGATCTCCCACTCTCCTAAGAGAGGTAATGGCGAGGAGAAAAGCCACTTTAATGGTCAGGTGCTTCGGTTCTCCCAGCTCCAGTGGCTCGAAGGGGTCCTCAGCCAACCCTCCGAGAATCCATTCATGCTATAAAGCTGTAAAGCCTGTGAACTACTGTGCTGTGTCCATCCAAAGACTGTCAACAATTAAACCTCCTTTGCTTTGAACTGATCAAATCCATTGTGTTTTTACCGACACTCCATTGAAGAATGCTAGATTTAAGCCATCACCTAATACAGTCCAACCTTTCCAGTACTACTATTGAACAGTGCTACAGATATTAGTAAGTTCTTGTAAGATAGTCAGATCCATGCGACCATTTGGGACATGTGATCATTTTGCCTGAAGCGTTGTTATAAAAGTCTACTCCTGAATCCTGATAATACAACCAAGCGTTTAGCTGATAACAGTAGAGACTAACGTAATCCGGAAGTTCGTTACCAGCTTGTTCTACGTTGTCATAGCGATCATGGGAAAGGTCAGAGTTCGGGAAAGTTGTGGATACTATCCAGTGTTTTACCTAAATTAATAAATAAGCAAGCTGCATTTTATCAATTTCAACTTATATGGTGGAAAAGGTGACGATTGCTAGAAGGATCGCATGTACATCTACAGTTGTATACAAAATAATATTAACCTTTGTCATTAGACACATTATTTAGTTTTGTATGGTACTTGGAGTATTCTATTGTTATTGTACTAGCATCTTGCGTCCTCTAGACAATGCTGTCTCTCTAAGAAACTTTCAATTTAATCAGAAATTGTTTAAACAGCTAGTCAATAAGTGGATAAATTACTTACTGCTTGCAGGCATACAGTGTCCCCTTTCTTCAGTGAAGATGCTGAGTGACGCTTGCTTCAAATGGGCCGAACAAACAAAAGATTTGTTGTGGTATCCGATTATAATAAACCTCAACCATGTGTCATGAGAGCCGTTTTTACTATCTTCGAGTGTCTTGTTTACCATCAGTAGATTCGGCTTGTTTGGACAGATGCAAATGTTGTGCATATAAATTATCCCCAAAGCTTACATCATGGTTGGGTTTATGTTGAGATCACAATTTTTTTTTGTTGAGTTTTTGATTTACGAGATTTACATAAGAAATAGGAGGCAATGGTGTTTGAGACTCACAGTATGTGATGTCCATGTACTGAACTCTTATTATTTCACTATGGCAAGGTTATTTCCATTTTTCATTCTAGGGCACCTTTAAGGTTGTTTCCTCTGTTCAATCTAAGTCTGCTATGTAGTTCTTTTTTTCCATATTTCTTAATTCCTACGACACCTAAAGAACAGTGAGGTAAGGATGGACTAGTGGGTAGGGGAAGGCCTATGAGTGAATCTTCACTGCAGGAATGACCATCGATGCCTGTAGCACAAAGGGCCTATAAGATTGGGCAATTCCTAATGCTGGTGCTTGACATAGTGCTTTCTTCAAATCATTAAAGGCTGTGAGCTGAATTTCTTCCATACAAACAGTATCAGAATCTTTAACTTGGCCTTTCAACAAGTCATAGAGAGGCTGTGCAATTGAGGCATATTCTTCAATCCAAGGTCTACAGTAACCTGCTGTTCCTAAAAAGATTGGAGTGTTTTAATTGTATTAGGTGGAGGTATAGCTTTGACAGAAGCAGCTCGATCCTCTATGGATGGCGTTTCATACAAAACAGAATCTTCGCCTATTACACCAGTTAAACAAAGTTTTAGTTTTCTTGTATGGAATGTTTAAACCTTCAGCCAATTTTGTAGAAATTACTGTAATTTCTGTACCTTTATTAAAAAAAGTCAATCTCTTTCTCTTTTGTGCTACTTTTCACAAAAATTCTCGTCATTGTGATGGATTACTCACAGCCCCAATAATTCGTTTTTTTTTTCCAGTTGTTTTTGTGCTCTTTAAAAGAGCCTGAGCCAGCTGTCCTAAAGTTTCAGTGTACCCTGGCTGAACTACTTCAGGATTGTAGGGGGGCTGGGAAGGAACAGAATTATGCATAGTATTTATTTTACTATCTCTTAAGCCATCGGTTGTCTTGATTCCTAGTGCTGAAAGTAGCTGCTGCTACTTTCACTTTTGCCTTAACATCAGCATCTCTTTCCCACATGGCTAACCTTTCTAGGTTACTTCTGAGGGTTTTGTTAGACCAAGTTAGATTTAGGAATAGAAATGCTTTTCTTTACTCAGCTAAAAGACCATCTGACCAGATGCAAACAAAACCTCCTTGGTCTTCTAACACACATTCAGAATCATCAACTATTCCACTGTAAGCTGAAACTGACTGAAAAAATCTTTCAGTGAATTTACTCACAGTTTCTTCTTTTCTTTGCACACAGTTAGTGATTCTGAACCAGTCAGATGTCTTTGGGTCCCATGATATTCTTTAGAATTTTCAGAACACCTTCTCTCATATCACCTTTACTGACATGTTGTAGTTCAGAAGTAAAAGCAAAACTGTTGAATTCAGATTCAGTTAGAATGTGTGACATCAGCATGTGTGACTTCTGTTAACGACATGTTGTAGAGACGCATTTTGCATAACAATGTCCTTTTAAATGCAGAAAATTGTGTACATGCTGAGGGCAAGCTCTGGGATAATTTTTTAAAGGGTCATGAAACCCCCCTGCTGCAGCGGTGTTTTTTCACACCTTTGATTTGAAAAGGCTTCTTAAAAGGGGAGTGGTCGCCTGTGAAAAGGTGGGATGGTATTGTGTGGAAAGAGGGAATGGTTTGCATAAATAGGGGAGTGTCATTAGGTGCATTAAGATTAGCGATACCAACAGCAGCAGTTACAGCGGTTCTGAGACATGTTCTTGGTTCAAGTTGGCATTGTTTACCACAGTGAGATTAAATGAGGGATGAGTACAGCGAATGAGAGAGCTATGAGTGGCGCTTACAGCTCATTCGGCGCCCTTACGTTACTTCGTATCAGCATAACGCCTAGCTTTCCTCCTTGACTTTTCTGCACGCTGCTTCCAAAACTTTCCCATCATGTCTCTACAATAATGATGGAAGACGAGCCTGACAGAAGTGACTGTCTCATGCATATTAACTACATTATCTTGTATGCATACTACATTGCAGTGATTGGACTGAATGAGCTTTATGTCATGAATATATATCGAGAATCGCTCGGAGCGGTCGACGTCAGCATGTCCCCAGCAGCTCATACTTGGGCCGAAAAGCCCGCGCTGACGTCAGCATTTGTGACGTTGCTCCGACTAAGCTTTTCAAACCGGAAGACAGAAATCGCTCTGAAAAATGCAAAAATAACTATTTTCACATATGAATACCATTAATGAGTACCCTTAGTGTTTTCAATGATGTGCAGCCTATACATATCTGTTTACATCTCAAAAAAAAGTGTTTTGGGGTTTCATGACCCTTTAAAGTCTTTATGGGCTACTGGTTTGGCAACAGTTTGTACATGTTCAACAGAGTTAGTAGGAACACATTAAATCCCTTCTCCTAGCACCACATGCATTCACTGAATCTACAGGCACATCAGTTACTGATTGGATGGCTATATCTGTTTCAAAAAAAGCTTGTAAGTCAGTATAAGTTATCAGGCTGACTAACTTCATTCACATCAGTTTTCTATGCAGCTTTGTTGTGGTTCAATTTCTTCAAAAGATGCTAGTCTAGCACAGAGCTTGTTTCTCTAGCTCTGAAATACGCTGATACTGTTGTCTAGCTAGCGCAAAACCAAATCCTCTGTGACAACAAATAATGGCTTTTACATTGTTCTTGTAAAAACACGCTCCTAAAACTTTTTTACATTCATCAATCGACCATGTCTTGTCTGGATGGATCTCATATTTCTTTGTCAAATTCAATCTGACTGTCACTATTGAGTCCATGTGCTCTCCTAACAATGATTTGAATTCACAATCTGATCACAAAGGCGTCGCAAGGCCACATTTTTTAGTTGTGAGATCAGTCTAGCATTCTTTCTAAACATGTTTCTTTGTAACCACAAAATCAAAACACTAAAACTCAGATCAACTACTGTTAACCTTCCTTGGCAAAACAGAGGACAACACAAATATTACCGCATAATGCTGATTTTGAAAAACAGCTGACAAACTGCTGACAAACAGAGGCTGAACAACTATTAGTTGGTGATGCTAAATCTTTCCTGCCTGAAACAGAGGCAAAATAATTCTTCCCTGCCTGAAAAACAGAGGCTTAAACAATACTTCCCTGCCAAAACAGAGGCTTACAAACATTAGCTTGTGATGCTAACATTTCCTGCCTGAAAAACAGAGGGTAACTTTCATCTCTAAAACATTTTTTAGAGGATAACTTAGTTAATCAAACCCTACATCTGTCTGATAACTCCTCTCTGGTGGTGCAGAGGGAAACAAATTTATACTGGTCTTTACGGTTCTTTTGGATAGAGTGACTCACCAACACTTGGTTGTACAGAATAATTCCACTGGATCCAGTCTGGAGCGAAGCCAGAATCTTTGTTGAGCTGGATTCAGTCTGGAACGAAGTCAGAATCTTTGTTGAGCTGGATTCAGTCTGGAACGAAGTCAGAATCTTTGTTGAGCTGGATTCAGTCTGGAATGAAGTCAGAATCTTTGTTGAGCTGGATTCAGTCAGGAACGAAGTCAGAATCTTTGTTGAGCTGGATTCAGTCTGGAACGAAGTCAGAATCTTTGTTGAGCTGGATTCAGTCTGGAATGAAGTCAGAATCTTTGTTGAGCTGGATTCAGTCTGGAACGAAGTCAGAATCTTTGTTGAGCTGGATTCAGTCTGGAACGAAGTCAGAATCTTTGTTGAGCTGGATTCAGTCAGGAACGAAGTCAGAATCTTTGTTGAGCTGGATTCAGTCTGGAATGAAGTCAGAATCTTTGTTGAGCTGGATTCAGTCTGGAATGAAGTCAGAATCTTTGTTGAGCTGGATTCAGTCAGGAACGAAGTCAGAATCTTTGTTGAGCTGGATTCAGTCTGGAACGAAGTCAGAATCTTTGTTGAGCTGGATTCAGTCTGGAATGAAGTCAGAATCTTTGTTGAGCTGGATTCAGTCTGGAACGAAGTCAGAATCTTTGTTGAGCTGGATTCAGTCTGGAACGAAGTCAGAATCTTTGTTGAGCTGGATTCAGTCAGGAACGAAGTCAGAATCTTTGTTGAGCTGGATTCAGTCTGGAATGAAGTCAGAATCTTTGTTGAGCTGGATTCAGTCCGGAACGAAGTCAGAATCTTTGTTGAGCTGGATTCAGTCTGGAACGAAGTCAGAAACTTTGTTGAGGTGGATTCAGTCTGGAACGAAGTCAGAATCTGTGTTGAGCTGGATTCAGTCAGGAACGAAGTCAGAATCTGTGTTGAGCTGGATTCATTCAGGAACGAAGTCAGAATCTTTGTTGAGCTGGATTCAGTCAGGAACAAAGTCAAAATCTTTGTTGAGCAGGATTCAGTCAGGAACGAAGTCAGAATCTTTGTTGAGCTGGATTCAGTCAGGAACGAAGTCAGAATCTTTGTTGAGGTGGATTCAGTCAGGAACGAAGTCAGAATCTGTGTTGAGCTGGATTCAGTCAGGAACGAAGTCAGAATCTGTGTTGAGCTGGATTCAGTCAGGAACGAAGTCAGAATCTGTGTTGAGCTGGATTCAGTCAGGAACGAAGTCATCATTTTTGTTGAGGTGGATTCAGGTAAGGATTTCTATCCGGGTCATGGTACCAAAACTGTTGGAAACTCAGAAGTGAAGACCAGGAGAACTTGGATATATCTTTATAGCAGGCGTACTCTTTATTAAGAACACAACATTTATGTTGGTAGCTGCAGTCGTCCACGTCTAAATCTAAACAGTACACATTGTACTTTATCCACATTTCAGGGGGAGGGATTTACACTGTAGAGGAGGAGACAATTTAAATAAACAAAGGAATGCAAATGTTGTATAGGTAAACAAACCCATCCCAGACATTTCAGTGTCACCAGTTCTAATCCTACCAGCATAACAGTACCATTCAAAAGTCATAGATGCAAATCTTATCAATGTGAAAAGCTGTGTTTGTTACAAACAAATCCATCAAGCCATTTTAACTTTAAAATGTTGCCAATATAATGATAATAATTCTTCCTCCAGTGGAATTTTTTTTTTGTCGTTAATTAAAGGACGAGTTGGATTGGAGTCATGTGGATTATTGTTATGTTTTTATCAGCACTGTGTGGATTCAGAATGGAGGGCAGAATGCCCTCAAGCTGAAGGTACAGTCTTTGGCAAACCAGCTTTTTAGTCTTGTAAGGTCTGCCTAGTCATCCCAGTGTATGGCTTACAATTAGCCGGTGATGATTTCTGTGCTTTCAACTTCTGTGTCTTTTCAGCGCGGTAATTTAATTCCAATTAATTCCAATTTACTTTTATCTGACTCCATTTTATTATGACCTCAAATTTAGTTTAGAATGTGGATTAAAGGTGCCCTAGAATTAAAAATTGAATTAACCTTGCCATAGTTTAATAACAAGAGTTCAGTACATGGACATCACATACAGTCTCAAACACCATTGCCTCCTCCTTCATATGTAAATCTTGTTTGTGAAAAACACCACGGAAAAACAGGATATTTTCAACATAACACCAACTGTGATGGAATCGCTGAGATCCTTAATATGTACACCCCCAACATTTGCATGTCAGCCCATGTTCATTTTCAGGTGGAACTGCGCAGTTGAATCATCAGTTCTGCAGGTAAACAAGCGTCACGCGAGGATAGCGAAAACGGCAGATCATGGACACGAATGTAATGTTCCAGGCTGTGCAGGGGATGTGAGGACTTTTCATAGCCTTCCCACAGATAAACAATGTCAACAGTCATGGTTGATGTTTATTTACAATCAGATACCGCAACAAAGTAATTCAAAGTTGTTCATTTGCTCGGCCCATTTCACCACAGAGAATTTTTCTAACCTGGGGCAATATAGCAGGATTCGCTCAGTGTCTAAAACTGAAGAATAGTGATTTTATCCACTTATTGACTGTCGAACCCATTTGGGATTAAATTGAAAGTTTCTTAGTAAGACAACATTGTAATAATATTCCCTGTGTTGTCTAGATCTAATGCAAGACGCTAAAGTAACAGTTGGAAACTCCAAGTAGCTCACATAGCAGTTTGTCAAATGACAAATGTTAATATTATTTCCTGCCAGTGTTGTCATAAAATACAACAGTAGATACGCATGTCGATTCCATTTGACGGATTGAAATATAAATTAGCCTATATTTCATCATTAACACATAACTCAGAAATGAACTACATTAACTACTACTGTTTAGTTGCTCACCATCTAAGTTGAAACGATAGTCATTTGACAAGGCTTCTGGTCAATTTGTTAAATAAATATACATTTTTGAAAACTGAAGTATGATTATTTTGCAGCGGATGAGTAGTACACATAACACTCACTATTTTTAATGGCTTCTACATTACTTAGTTTGGCTAAATAAATTGATTTTTAAACCAGTACTCTGTCAAACTGTAAGGTTACTGTAAACAACATATTTAAACGCTACCCAGTTAAGTTCGTGATTCAAAGTTGAGAAGCTATCATTGTAAAATAATTGCCAGATGGTATAGACGTGTTAGCTGACATTGAGCAGCAGTGGAGTGAAACAGCCAATCAGAGCAGAACTCTGCATTAATATTCATGACCTTTCCAAATAAGGCAAAAACAGAGCATTACATCCGGGACAATTTATAGGGTTGTTAATGGACCTGTAAAACTATATCTGGACAATTTTTGACCTTAAATAAGCCACATACCCTCTATTTAGATATTAGGGAACAATTTAACATATTGTTTAAAATCATTCTAGGGCACCTTTAATTATTTGGTCATTAGTATAATAGTTTAACTACACATTTGATTTGGTTTAACTCTTTATTGAAATTATAGCCTTTCTTCTGGAGAGACATGCACCGGCCAGATTACGATCTCTTTATCACAAACTTGTCTGTCACTAGACAGAGGCGATTTACTGATATCCTAGATGCCCGGGCTCTACGATGTTATTCTAGAAAAAAAATCTTCAGTCCCCTTAGATTTGAACCTTCTTAAATAATGCAAGACTATATCACATGACAAGCAAACTTAACTTTCCCAATTTGTAAGTCTACATAATCATGTTACATTTATCACATTATTTTTACATTTACATGATCATTACATTTTAACATAATTGTCAGACTAAAAACTGTAATGTCCGACTTACAGACTTCTACAATTTTGGTAGCATGTGGGATATTGTTACTACCACCTTTACAGTGCTGTACAATGTGGTTGTGTCCCAATTCCATTTCCAGAAGTGTGTTCTGGAATTTTATTAATATCATGACATTTTGGTGAATAAAGACATTAAATTGTTCAGTATGTTTTCTTAATGTTGGTATGTTTGCACAAAGCTTACATTCAAAAATGAGAACTTTTTAATGGTAATTTATAAATAATTTCTAATTTGAGATTAATTGCATGTTGAGTTAACTTAAATATGTAAGTACCCTTAAATTAACACCAAAGTTAAGTGAATTGAATTGTTTAAGTACATTATATTAACAAGTTTGGGGAAGTTTCAGACACCAGATAGTTTTTACTAAACTGCCAAAATACGATTATACTTTATATATATATATATATATATATATATATATATATATATATATATATATATATATATATATATATATATATATATATATATATATATATATATATATATTAGGGGTGTAACGGTTCACAAAATTCACGGTTCGGTTCGATACGATACACTGGTGTCACGGTTCGGTTCGGTACGGTTCGGTATGTTTTAGATACAGCAAAAAGAAAAAATTGGCAGATAAATTACCTTTTTTTATTATTTTTTTATTAAAACTAACAAAGTATGATTTTTTTTTTTTTTTTACATTGAACAATGATGGAGCTATACTTTACCCATCTTCTGTGTAGTTACAGGAATAAGACATTAGCTCTTTACATTAGCGTGTGCGGTGTGTGTTGCAGAAGCCCCACACCCTGCAGTGCTTCCACATATGCTGCGTTTGCAGTCCGCAACTGATCCGCTGTTGCACACCACAAACACAGCATTTATTCATTATTTTTTATTTAAAATCCAAAAGTTTTTACTGAACATGCCTCGTCAGAATTCCAATTCTCTTTGTTTACTCTTTAATATAAGTCAGGTTATGCAACCTACTACATTTAAACAACACTTTATTAAATTCATTTATTCATATTTATATACTTTAGATTTAGCTCACACAAGTGGCAAAACATTTAAACATAGTTTATAGCCTTAAATCACAAACATTTTAAATTAGAAACTTACAATAGTTTATTCAAAAACAGCCGACTCTCGTCTTTTCTTTCGTTTTACACCCTTTTAAAAAAAATCCTGCAGGTCAAAAAGAACTTTGCTTTTCACCTCCAAGAAAGTACGAGTGCTCTCCATTATGGCACTTTTTTTTTTACCTAAATGCCAGGTAAGGTGTCGTTTTGTTGCTTTACTTGAGAAAAAAAAGCCATGTGTTGACTTTGAAACAAGAATATATTTTAAATGATATGCATCTGTGGTGAAATTACTAGATTTTCGCGTCAGTACATGTTTATTTTAATGCGAACAATGTTCTATCACTTTAATGCAGCAACGCAACGCAGCAAAAAATAGACTCGGTACGAAAACGACCCGTGCACTGCTGCAGACGCAACGCTCCTGGAACGGACTGACAGACCGCATCCGCGTGCAGTGTAGCTGTAATCCGTTAACATGAGTACGGGAAAAAACGCACCGCACACGCACTGCAAACGGAGTGTGTGTGAAACGGGCGTTAGGTCTCATATCCGCGGCTATAAATGGACCACTCGCCGCGGTGATGTCTTTTGCCGTTTGAATAAGTTGGAAATGTCTGTCTAAATGCTGCGGGATAGTTTGTGGCTGTTTCTCCTTTTTATCGTCTTGTTGTCGGCGTAAATGAGTTTATTGACATGAATTATTCCCGCTGCTGTACCATCAGCAAATGCGACATACCCTTGTTTTTTAATCCATCACTCTTGCCAACACCATCATAGCTTACAAAGAATCCAAAGTTCACCCAAACACCAGACCTGTTGGTTATTGGAGGATCTTCTATTTCTGGTTTGTTAAACGCAATAGCCATTTTGCCACGAGCATTCAGCGCGTAGCCTACTGAGTAAGCGAGCACCTGACTGAGCAGCCTAAAACATATTTGGTGTTTTTTTTTTTTTCACTTCGGCGGTGTCAGGGGGCATTGGCTGTTATGTCGTTTTGGTTATTGGGCTACCTTGTTGAACGCATATTATTATATTTCACACACTTTTATATTTTCCAAATCTAATTATCCAAGAACCGTTCGGTACATGATGCGTACCGCGTACCGAACCGAAAGCCTCGTACCGAACGGTTCAATACGAATACGCGTATCGTTACACCCCTAATATATATATATATATATATATATAAAGACACAATTTCACTTTTTTCAATTTCAGGAATTTTATTCCTTCAAAAGGTAAGAAGACACATAAAAAAAAAGTGACATGACAGTTTGTGATAGTTCCATTATCAGAAACATGAAAGGTGAAATCTTGCAATTGATGACGACACTGGTCACAACTCCCTGAAAGTTGAGAATAAATAGAAATAGAGAATTTAAAAAAAAGCTGAAAATAAAAAATAAATAAATAAATCCTACGAAATCCTTCTCATCAGAAGCTTCTTGAAAAAGATCCAGGATTTTTTTTTCTTGCAACTCCAACTCCTCAGCCGTTGGATAGCACATTTTTAAATTGCAGACGTGAGTGGTACGCACATCCTCTCTGGTGCCTTTCAGAACTATTTGGTAGTTCAAATGACCCAGCTGCTTGGTAATACGGTAAGGACCTTTCCACTTCTGTGCTAGTTGTGCACTAAACTTACGCTGTGCGCTAGACTGTGGGAAGTTACATAACGATTTGCGATCCTTGCGTTTGAATGTCAGTTCTCTCCTATTTTGGTTTAATTTCTTAGTTGTCTCATCTTGGCTTTCCTCAGATAATGAAGAGGATGAACCACGTCATATGAGGCAGCATCTGGAGTTAGGTTAGCTCCATGGAGTATTTTGTCCATCGGACTTTGGAGTTTCCTGCCGAGCTGAAGTTCTGCTGGAGATAGACAGCTATCAAGACAGCTCTTGAACAGCTGAATTTATGGCGAATCAGAATTCTTGCAAGAACTGGTCCCACCTTCTATGATTTTCATTCACGTAGGCTGCAATCATGTTCTTGAGAGTTCGATTAATTCTCTCCATCATGTTGGTTTGTGGATGGTAAGCAGTGGTTAGTTTTGGGGTAATACTCCAGTTTTCACATAACTCTCTGAATATAGCTGAGACAAACTGAACACCTCTGTCTGACAGGATGAAATCTGGTATTCCCCACCGTGTCAGAATTTCTTTTCTAAAAATGGAGGTGATATTCTGTGCTGTGGCTTTACGAATGGGGAACACCTCGACCCATCTGGAATAATAGTCAACAAACACAAGCAGGTATTCATTTTGGTTTACACTCCTGGGTAATGGTCCCATAATGTCAACTCCTAACATTTGGTTTGGATGGTTGGTTGTGGTTTGCTGTATTTTTCCAGCAGGTTTTTGATTATCATGTTTCACTGTTTGACATTTTACACAGGTTTTCACATGCTGCTTTACATCAGTCCACATACCAGGCAAAAACGCTGCTTCTTGGAGCCGTTTGTAGGTTTTGTAGATCCCTCCATTGCCACTCATGGGAGTGGAGTGATAATGCTTCACTAGGCAAAATTGGAGACTGGTTGGAATGTAGATTTGATAATGCAGTTGGTTATTTGACTGTTATGTTTTCTGATACAGTTTGCTTTCATACATTTCATACTGACCCATCAGACTTGTACAATTTCCTGCAACTGCTTTCAATATTTTTGTAACTTCCGGATCTTTGTGTTGTTCTCCCTCAAAGACGACATCAGACACAGGCAGTTCTGGATCTTTTTCGCTAGTGTACAGGTTACATGTGGATGCAACAGAAGACCTCGATAGAGCATCGGGAGCTACATTTAGCTTTCCCTTTCTGTATTCAATGATAAAATCAAATTTCTGCAATCGCAGTACCCAACGGATGAGGCGACTGGTGGTCCAAGAAAACTCCAAGTTCATTACCCACTGCAGTGCTGAATGGTCAGTGACAACTGTGAAAAGTTTGTGCTCTAAGTAGTGTTGCCACTTTTCCAGGGCCCAGATGACTGCAAGGCACTCCTTCTCCGTTGCAGTGTAGTTGACTTCGGCTCCTGTTAAGGTTCTGCTTGCATAAGCAATAACTTCCTCTCTAACAGCATCCCTCCATTGTGCCAAAATGGCACCAAAACCAGTGTCACTGGCATCAGTGTATACCAAGAATGGGCGGTGAAGATCAGGATGGCCAAGGATGGGGGGGTGAGGTGAGGCAAGACTTCAATTGGTTGAAAGCTTGTTGACAATGTGTTGTCCAATAAAAACAATGTCCCTTTTTTAAGTGCGTTGAGGTGTTCAGCAATCCTGGAAAAGTTCGGAACAAATCAGTGATACCACCCTGCTAACCCAAGGAACCGCTGAACTTCTTTTAAGTTCTTGGGCACAGGGTAGGAATGAATGGCTTCAGTTTTACCATGGTCAGCTGAAATACCGTTGATGTTTACAATATGTCCTAGGAAAGTGATTTCTTGAAGGCAAAACTTGCTTTTTGTCAAGTTAATGGTTAGTCCAGCAGTTTCTAGTTTCTGAAGCACAGCCTGGAGATCGTGGAAATGCTGGGTGACTGAAGGTGAGTAAATGATGATATCATCTATATACACAAAGCATATTTTCCTCCGTAATTCTCCCAGAACTGTCTCCATGATTCTCTGAAAAGTTGCAGGGGCATTTTTGAGACCAAATGGCATAACGTTAAAGTGATCTAGGCCTGCAGGAGTAATGAAGGCGGTCTTGTCCTTACTGTCGGGATCCATGGTCACCTGCCAGTATCCTCTATTGAGGTCAATAGTGGTAAAGATTGCTGCTCCAGACAAGGATTCAATAATTTCTGTAATGTTTGGCAGAGGGTATGCATCATTTTCTGTTAAAGCATTTACCCTTCGGTAATCTACACAAAATCTTAACTTGCCATCTTTTTTTGGAACTAGGACCACCGTTGAGGACCAACCAGAGGGAGATGGCTCCACAATTCCCTCTGTCAACATCTCCTCAAGCTGCTCATCCAGTGCCAGTTGCTTCATGGGAGACAATCGGTATGGTCGTTGTTTGATAGGTACTTGGTTGGCGTTGTAGATATAGTGTTGGAAAACTTCAGTATGTCTAGTCCGAAGAGTACACACCCGAGGTCGGCCATCCAGGATTTGTAGTAATTGTTGCTTCCCCTCAAAAGGGAAATGTGCAGCTTCCACAGCATTTTTTATCAGTGTTTTTTCACCCATATTGTCGAGGTGTTGAACTAGCAGTGGAGATGATGGAGGGGGGACAGAAGTCAACAAGGAAAGAGTTTGTGGGTTTTGCTTACGTGCTCATTGTTCTTTTGGTAGAGTTGAAATCGGCACACTGGGATTTCCTGGTTGAAAGGGGTACTCTTTTGTTGGGTCAAGCTTGAAAGAATAGTTTTGATCAATGACATTGATTTGCAGCCCACTGAAGAAAATAAAGTCCAGCCCCAAAACTACAGTGTAGGCTAGGGCTTTGGAAGAAAGTACAGCAGCAGGTAACACAAAAGCTTGGTCATGCAGATGTATCGTAATATTCATCCATCCTAATGAAATCTCTGCCTCTCCATTTGCCAGATAAAGAGGACCACGGGACCAGGGGTGAAGCTGGTCTGGTGATACAAGTGCTCTCATAAGACTTTCATGAATGAGTGTGAAGCTTGCACCAGTATCCATAATGGCTTTTCCTAACCATGTTTCTTTACGGATGGGGACAACTAATTGTTGAGGAACCACCACTTGTTCATTAGAACTTGGAGAAGAAGATGTTCTCTTGGATGCTGATGGTGAAGTGTGCATTCTTGTTGCAACAACAGAGCTGTTTGAAGGTTGACCGCTTGACTTGGACTGATTATAATGTTTACTGTGGGTGGAATATTGTGGTCCAGATGACGGTGGAAATACAGGGTGTGGACACTTGCCAGGTGGATGCTGTCCCTGCATTTTTCCAACACTGAACTGGAACTTTCTCAACAGATCGATTTTCTGGGTGTTTTTGTGTCAGGGGTGGATAGCTGGAACCCACTCGACCTTCATACCGCAGTTGTTGTTCATAATCTTTTTCTAGCTGTTGTCCCAGTTTGACAAGCTCCTCCACAGTTTTCACTCGACTACGTAGTTGGCTGGCCAGGTAAGGCTTTATATTTTTAAGTATCATTTTTACCATCTCATCCTCTGTTAGGTCTGTCTTCCATCTTTTACAGAGAGCTCTGTAAGAAAATGCGAAGTCTCTAATGCATTCCTTCTCACCTTGAATTCTTGTACGAACCCGTTCAGCCAGTTTGTCCTCAATCTTCAGCTAGGAAAGCAGACAGAAATGCAGTCTCGAACTCACTCTAGGTGTTTATGCTAGAACGTCTGACCTCCCACCAGTCACAAGCTGTTCCATATAAAGCCCTGCATTTATGCCCGAGCCCGACGGGCCCCGACTTTTTTACGCCCCTAGGGCCGGGCTTCGGGCCAATTTTCACGTCATACCTAAAACGCGGGCCGGGCTTTGGGCCTTTTTAGGCTTATCCTTCGTTTTATATTTATTTTATTAATTAAAAGAAACAATGAGATGTTCTGCACTGGTGGAAACAAGACCATAATAGCTAACGCGACTGTCAAGATGGCTCGTACAGTGTACAGAGCATAGGTTCAGAGTCCACGCCAGCAGCAGCGCGCGTTTCTTGTGAGCGTGGCGTTTCTGTTGCGTGTCATCCGCGGGGAGTCAGCTGCTATTAATGTACAGTACAGGGAAGCCCTATACTTCATGTTAAATATAAATATATTGCCTATTGATACAGCAAAGACAACGTCAGCAGTAGCCAGCCCATACCTTGGTATTGACGGCAAAAGGCTACAGAATATTTTGTTCTGTATTGACAGGTTTAATATTTCAAAATCGATAATTAGCCTATGTTGTTTTTTATTATTACAATTAGGCCTATATCTGCATTTATGTTAACCTACAGACTTTCAAACATGAAAATGTCATTTTTATTAATATGTAATTCGTGTCAAAATGGCATATAAAAATCTTTTACTATTATATTTCGCCTGGAAACACTTCCAACACGCTTTCATGTCGCGTGAAAATAGGAGTATCTTCTATTTAAAGCATGCACGCGTTTTCCACACGGCTCCGACCGACGCAGGCAGTATCTGGTTGTTTAAACCACATGTATAAATTTTACTCATGGCAAACGGTTAAAAAATAAACGTGCGAGAGCGTGTTATGGGCTATATGTTGTAGTCAGATAGATATGATGTTGCTGCAACACTCATCTTCAATAAAAATGAATGGGACTACATGATCTTACCAGTGTGCTTAGGTCGCTCTCTCTCTCTTATGTGGTCTTTGAATTTGAAATGAGCTGCTGAATAAAATGCATCTAATCTTATGCTTTCGTTGCTGTAAACTCTGTTAAATGAGCATATACCATGGGAATTGAAGATCGGATTTACATTCATTTTGCATAGGTGTAAGGTAGGCTATAAGACAACCTGCATGTTCTTTTTTTTTATTATTTGTTTAGCTCCGTTTGCAAGAGCCGCGAGCAGAATCAGCCTGCCTCAGCTCGTCAAAAATGCCTTTTACTGTGGTGGTAATAGTAGGCGAAATTAACTAACATTGTGATGCTTGAAGTGTTTTATATCTATGGATTTTAGGCAAGACAAATCAAGAGTTGATTTGAGAGACTAAATTGATTAAATATGCGGTTAGCTCACCGCTTGGTCGTCACTTAAAAAAAATAAAACTTTAATTTAACAAAAAAAAAATGCTCTAAACATGTTTCTAAATTAACTTAATAAAGAAACGAAATGAAATATAACTACGTTGACATTAAAAACAAAACAGAACTATTTTAATGAATGCTACAATGTAAAAAAAAAAAAAAAAAAAACACGGGCTCCAGTCGGACTCGGGCCAGGAATTTTGATAAGCTGTCGGACACGGGCCGGGCTAGGGCCTCCGCGTCTCGGGCCAGGGCCGGGCTAGGGCCTAGATTTGAGGCCCGTGCAGGGCTCTAGTTCCATATAAGACAGTACAGAAGGTAGCCAGAATGTCTGTATCACTGAGGGGATGTAAGGTCAAGAAGTCATGACATTTGGTGAGATACAGTAAAGGGTGTGCATCATCTGAAGGCCTTCCAAATGTGGGGAAAGTTAATTTAATGTGATCACTTTTAACCAGAGATGGTGAAGAAGTTAAGAGGAATTACCGGAGTAATTTCAGATGGCAGGGAAGAAGGTGGGGTTCTGGGAACTGGTGGGGCCAACACATTTAAGTGTTGTTGATCCACACGGTCCTTCTTCACACTGTGAAATCCTTTCTCCGCTTCACTTTTTACGTCTTTTAAACTCATGAGACTTTTTTGTTTTGTTTGTGTAACACATTGTTGTAGTTTTACAGTGATCTGATCATGGCTTGTTTGGAACAAATGTTGAACAGCTTGGTTGTCCTGCTGAAACTCTGACCGGAGCTGATCAACGATGAAACATACTTCAGACCCCAAGGTAGATTCCACCTTTTGGAGTTCCCCTGTGATCGTTAATTTCATTGCTTTAGTCTACTTATCTGTTTTAGACTCCTCTGGTTGCTTAGCAGTAATAAACAGGGTGAACACTTGATTCTTGTTACCCTCCACTTTTGCAGCAAAATCATCTTACTCTTGTGGTAAGAAGAAGCAGCTTTCCCTTCCTGAGTAAGTTCAGACACAGTTTTTCCTTGTTTCTTTATTAAATCAAACAAGCTGTCCCAGTTCCCTTCCACCTGAGTTGTAAATTGTTACATTTCTCTTCCAGGAGTTGGTAAAGCATTTGGAAGGTCATGTTGGTCCACTGACGAAGGAGTCTCACCTTCCAATGAGGTGCAAAGTTGTGGTGCAATGTTATCCACTTGTGAGGTGCAATGTTATCCACTTGTGAGGTGCAATGTTATCCACTTGTGGTGCCAAGGTTAGAGTTTGCACAGGAGTGCTGCCAACCAAAGCAGGAGTGGTCATGTGCACATGGGTTCCGAAATGAAAAAGGGCTGAATGGAGTGGGAGTGGTGTAAAAGACAGGAGCACATAGAGGTGGTGGTACCAGAGGCATCCAAGGTTGCAATACAGGTGGCCATAATGAAATGTCTGGTGGAGGCTCAATTTCTACAAATGTAGATGGGGAAGGAGGGGTAGACGCCATATTTGTGGTGTTTGTTTGAATGCAAGTGTTGTTAAAAAAATTAATAAAAATCAGCAAAAATAAGTGTGTGTCAGTATTTTCAGTATAAAACAAAACACTTTTTCTCTTCACAAATGGTTAAGTCAATTTTTTTCTTCAACCCAGTAGGTAAATTAAAAAAAACAATAAGTATTCAAAAATTGGTCTCACTCAATTACTGTGACACTTCTTTCTAACATTCAAATCATGTCATTTCATTTCAGGTCCCTGTTCGGGCGCCACTCTGTAATGGTGGTGGCCGCCATCATTACCTCAATTTAATAACTTAATTCCCAAAATTTTAGGCACCAGACAGTTTTTACTAAACTGCCAAAATACGATTATACTTATACAGTATATATATATATATATATATATATATATATATATATATATATATATAATTCACAGACTCCGCGTCGTACCAGACAGCGTGCGACAAGCGGCCGTTTTCTTCCACGGTAACCAATTCTCTCTCTCTCAATCACATTAACTCCTCGCTTATGCTGACCAACAACAACACTGACATGTCCTTTTTTCCTGGCTTTCAGGTGAAATAGACCTCGCCTTTATATTATTATTTCCGCTAATTAATTGACTCCACCCTATTCATTTTAAAGTGACAGTGAAATTAAATGCCTATTTGCTATCTTGTCACAACTTAAAAGCAACAAGGTGTCATATGTTTGGACTTTAGAGGTACATGCCAGGAGTGCAGAAACGGTCTTTGCTCACTTAGCCCGGCTTCCAGATATAAAATATGGATTTTTCTTTAATTTTTCTTTATTAAATTTTATTATATTTCATATTTCCTTTTACTGAAACACTAAAGAGTCTAAATTAATATTGCCTGTAGTATTGTCTGTACCACTTTCTGAGAGAAAGCACATGTTATCAGTATGTTTTGGGGAAATTCTAGTTAGAACTGAAGCCTAATCAACTCCAACCTTGGAGAGACTGTGTATCTTTGTTTTTGCACAGTATTCTGTTACAGATCAGTGTTGAGAATGGACCTTCTAAGAGATGGGTGGACTTGTTGTTCTAGGCAAGCTGGCACCTGCCTTAGATCTTGAAGGTCACTACGGGCCTAATTCCGGAGTGAAAGCATCAACAAGTGACATGCCTATGGAGACGTGCATCAGATTAACTGACAATGTGTGGAAATTTACTATGACTGTGCATTTTCTCTGAACCGGTCAGAACCATCTACATTGCAGTTATGACATGGATAGACCTTAAAAACAATATAACTGTTGGGACAATTGAATGTACGTTAGGGCGAGGCAACAAAATGGTGAGAGAGGGAGCGTGGCCTACACATTTCTTGTGAGACTTGAAGCTGGCTTCTACTGTTAAAACTGCAAACTGTTCTTAAGTAAATTTTTCTTTCAATTAATTACCCTCCTGACTCTTGGTCTTCATTTTTCACTACTAGTCTTGGGTCATAAACTGTTAACCCCTAACACAGGACACATAGTTTAGGGGGTCACCTCTTTGGACTCGAGATAGGAAACAGAGTCCTCTCTGGACGCTGGTCAGCAGTCATCTCTGGATGCTGGTCAGTTGCAGGCCATGGAAGTGCAATGTACTTGGTCTCTGGCAGAGCAAGGTGTTTGGGCGGCGCGGGTGTGATGTGGAGATCCTCGCTGCAGCATCTCCAGCTCCCTCTAGAGGTGCTGCCATGTCTTTGGGTACCGCTGGGGGCCAGCGTCTTTGGTCGTCTTAGGCAGAGTTGCAGCATATCTGGCAGCCTTTTGTAGTGATTTTTACTTTTGTCCACCCAAGGACACTAAGTAAGGTGATTGGATTGCAACCTTGAACATGAAGATCTATGGGATGCTGATTCTGGGGCACCCAAAGGGTCGTAAAATCTGGAACACGCAGATGAGGCCCTGAAGTAGGTGCAGAAGGTCCTTAATCTGGAACACGCAGATGAAGGAACCTTGAAGTGAAGGTTTGCTCTCCTGAGCTTAACCTTGTTGCAAATGTCTCTGTGTGTCTTCTGCCTCTTTGGACCAGACACTCAGAAGCTGGTCAATCCGCTCTGGTCTCTCTAGCATGGAGACTCGGGACATGCTGTAGTCGTCTCACTGGAATAAAACTCTGAGAATAGTGTTGGTTAATGTTTGTTTCTTCACAGGCTGGAGGCTCAGAACGTTGTCATATCTGTTGCTGCCTCACAAGCTGTAGATTCAGATCCTCGGATCTTGTTTTGTCTCTCTGGTTAAACCAGAGGCTCAGAACTTGGTTGCTCTGACACAGCCTAATCCTCGCCGGACAGACTCAAAACTTGGTGAACTGTTTGTCTCTTGTGGGAGACTCAGAACCTGGTGAACTGTTTGTCTCTCGGATGAGGAGACTCAGAACTTGGTGAACTGTTTGTCTCTCGGATGAAGAGACTCAGAACTTGGTGAACTGTTTGTCTCTCGCATGGGGAGACTCAGAACTTGGTGAAAAGTTTGTCTCTCGCATGGGGAGAATCAGAACAAGGACTGTCTATTAAAAGGGTATCTTTATCCTTTTCCGAATAGGAGGAGATTGCAATTTGGTGCTTCTCCATTCCAGTGTTGCTATTGGCTGCTGGCATCAGAGAGGGCACACAGTGTGGCCCACCCTTCTTTCCCCTGTGGAACTCATTTGCATACTGTACACATTTAGAAGTCTTTAAAATGTCTTTAAAGTTTATCAATGTATTTCTCACTTTCCAAACCACCATCAGAATACCCTTGGCAATATACTAAACAAATAGACACCAAACAAAATGGAAAAGGATTGAACTGTCATGTGTTCATTAATTTGTTCATTAACAGCTGATTATGTGTAAGATGTTGCATTACAAATAGCTGTCACTGAGAATACTTATTTCTCTGAATAAGTATGAAATGGATGTGTGTAGTTTACATCAGTCTTAAGGTTTCCAAATATAGTTGTGAATGGATTTGGATGGATCATTTTAGTCTTTCTTTGTTTCACCCACTACTGCTGAGGTCCTGAGCAATGTTTATGGCCGTCACAAACCAGGACATTAGGGATCAGTCTCTAGGTGGGTGAAGGGCAGAAACTGCATGTGGACCAATGAGAAGTCCTGTTATTCCTGGGCTTGGTACCAGAGGTCTTATTCTTGCCCTCAAAGAGGTGTCTGGCTGTTGTCCAAGCATCTTTATCTGATGGCGTTGGACATTTTGTTTGTGCTAGTCCAACAAGATCCAAACAAAATGTAGCAAACCTTTGTCCACTGTTACAGGCAAAAAGGGGCACAGCCATAAACTGGGCCCTGGATTGTGCTGTCCACTACACTTCTCCACCTGACAACGAAAAAATCCACCGCCGCCTCAGATGTGGAATTATCCAGCCCTCTCATCACTACCCAATTGAACGGCTTCTCAAGAGCATAATTAAAAAGGTCTTTACAAGCTGTGTCATTAAACCCCAGACCCTCCACTGCGCTACTGAACTTCGGGGCAAACTCTCTAATATTCACTCCCTGTTGGCGGAGAGAACACAAGGCCTTAAATCTGAGCGCGCGCTCCAAGTGAGGACAAGTGAACACTGGCGCTGATTCCTTCCTCCACTGAGTCCTATTATAAAATTATAAAAAGGTAAAAAGTATTGTAAAAAGGGAGCGACTCATATGCAGGAGAAAATGTTATTTATTAATAATAATATAAAACAAACACATAAAAAAACACCCACAAGGTGGAAAACCAAACTTAACCAATGACAAAATACCATGGTCATGGTCAGGAACATGAAGTGGGGAACAGGAGCCATCAAACACGAAACAGAAGATAACGAACCAGCACAGCAAACACAAGGAGACTAAATGGGTGAATAAATCAATGATCAGATAAAAAGAGGACAGGAGAGCACATTACATAAGGAAGACATGACAAACCATGTGCTCACACCAAACATGACAAAACACAAGCACATGCACAGAATGTGACACACGTGACACATTGATGGTGCGTATACGCAATCCAGACATTATCTGCAAACATTTTTGTAATTGTGAGTATGACTACAACATGACTACATACCATATTTATTTATAGCTGAGAGTTTAGCCTTGCATCTGCTGCTTGTTAGAATATTCTAACATAAATATTTATAAAATAAATAGCAGACCCACTTTATATTAGGGCCTTAACTACTATGTATTAACATTTAAATTAATAATTTGGGCCCCACTTTATATTAGGTGGCCTTAAGTACTATGTAGTTACATCAAAAAATAAGTACAATGTACTTACTGTGTTCAAATTTTATTGCAAAACACTTTTGCTGATATTGGGGAGGGATACGGGTAGAGTTAGGGACAGGTGTGGTGGTGTGGGTCAGTTTAAGGGTAGGGTTAGGTGTAAGGGAAGTGCCAACTGTGTAATTACAAATGTAACTACAGAAATTAATTACATACGTTGTGCCAGGGTTAAAGCCAGATGAGTCAGCGAGACCGTGTGGAGACTATCGACTAACCATTAAAAGAGAGTAATCACTAGAGCAGTATCCCATTCCGTGAAACGATATGTTTGCCGTTTTAGCTGGAGAAGAAAAATACAGCAAGTTAAACATGAGTCATGCATATCAACAAATTCTGTTAGATGAAAAGTCAAAGCAGTATGTGACAGTGAATACACACAAAGGATTGTTCCTTTGGATTACCTTTTGGAGTTAGATTCATCCCAGCCATCTTCCAGAGGACAATGGAAGGGGTCCTCAAATACATTCCAAAGGTAACGGTATATCTGGATGATATCTTGCTTACAGGACGAGATGATCAGGATGATCAGGCCCGCTCTCACGGTCCCTCGCCTTACTGCTTGCCACAATGGCATTCCTGAAATGATGGTGTCTGATAATGCTTAGTGTTTTGTAAGTGACACGCAAGCAAATAGTTTATGTCTAGGAATGAAATAATGCATGTCACCTCTGCACCATATCATTCCTCATCAAATTCTGGCTGAGCGGGCGGTGCAGACTTTTAAGGAACTTCTTTGCGGAAGTGTTTTATCGACTAAACCTGACGCAAGCATTAATTCTCCTCTTTTTATTATGTTTACATGTAGGGGGAGACCGTGGATGGTTGTAACATTTTTTACCTTTCTGTCTATAGCAAATTCTATGGCTTAAAGTACTCTAAGATATATATATATATCGTAGAGTACTTTTAAGCCAGTGTGTTCAAAATGTGATTCAAACTAGTTAAAAGTGTCTGCTATTAAATGAGATAACTATTATCTTTGCAACACAAACAGAAAATGCATGGTTTAGTTTCAAACACGAGGAGTAAAATGTTACAATTCACCCCATAGTCTGGGTTAGTTGTAACATACTCTGGTGTAAGATTTAATATTATGATATCCACTGGGGTGAAATGTAACATAATGAAATATGGAATGGGAGGCAGATCACCCGTGCCCTTTAGTTCAGTCTATGTTTTCACTCCTAGATGTCAATAAGAATATTTCATAATGCTATAGCCTACTGTGTGCACCAAAACGAACTGACATCTCAGCATACAAGAATTGCAGCTCGAGCAATCTGAATTCTGGATCCAAACTAAAAAAACATGTAGCGGTAAGTGTAACAATGATGTTTATATTTGAACACTAGTAATGGTAATTTGGTAACTATGGGCACTTTTCCCTTATTGTAATACTATTTTACACACTGTCCGAGTGTTTCCAACAATAATGAACACTAGAGGCAGAAAAACAGATTTTTTTAATCGTTTTGTTTAACCATAGTCCATGATTTGGAAATGAATAGCCTACATACCGCAAACGGAAACCAATAGTTATTCCACTGCCCACTGTACATTGTTATCGCATATAACTAGACCCACTGTCATTATTAAAAAGTTTGTGATCATTAATTTCAATCATTTTGGATAAATGATGATTTTTCAGATGATGTTGCTATATAGATAATTTATAGTTTCCCATAGACTATAAGGATATAAAAAAATAAAAATAAAATATTAGGGCCACAGAGAGAAAAAAAGAAAATTCGCAGACTTCGAAAATGAAGTCATAATATTGTAACCCGTTGTTTTAGAGGTGGACAGTTGTTAAAATGACAGCTGTGGGGCATTTTGTAGAATTGTTCTTCAGTATGGTTTCATAAACAAGGACATAATCTTTTGGCACATCAGCATCACATTGACATCTAATGTAAAAAAAAAAAAAAATCAGTTCTCCATTTGAACATTTTCTTATGACTGATCACATCTATTTTTTTCTTTCTTTATGTGGTATATCTTGTTGTTGGGCCTAGAGCCTATTAAGTAATATATATATAATATTAGGGCCGGGACTCGATTAAAAAAATTAATCAAATTAATTAGAGGCTTTGTAATTAATTAATCGAAATTAATCACATTTTAATTGCATATAAATATTTGACCTGAGAACAATGAGAAGTCATTTTTCACATGGATTTTAGTATACCACTGAATAATGACTGAATACATAAGCTTAATCAACAAAATATTTTATTTTGTTTATTTATTTCAGACCAGCAGACTAGTGCAATGTTTGCCATTAAGTGTAGCAAAAGCATATTTGTGATATTTGAGGCTCGATGTGCTGCGGTGATGCGCAAATTCCTTGTTGTATAGCTTGCTCTTGTCGATGGTTCCATCCTTTCGTTTTTTAAAACAAAATTTCCCGTCCACGGGGCCAAGCAAAGCGGTCTCATCAGCTTCTTCGTTCATGTTCACTATGGTTTGTTGTTGTTGTGACTTGTGAGCGCTAGCTGGTGTTCCAGTATAATCGGTCTGTCGAAACTCATTCATTGAAAAATGTTCCGCGGTGCAAAAATAAGTGTGAATCCTGCCCCTCAATGATCCAAAACATAAAGCAAAATCTACAATGGAATGGTTCCAAAATAAACATATCCAGGTGTTCGAATGGCCAAGTCAAAGTCCAGACCTGAATCAAATCGAGAATCTGTGGAAAGAACTGAAAACTGCTGTTCACAAACGCTCTCCATCCAACCTCACTGAGCTCGAGCTGTTCTGCAAGGAGGAATGGGCAAAAATTTCAGTGTCTCGATGTGCAAAACTGATAGAGACATACCCCAAGAGATTTACAGCTGTAATCGCAGCAAAAGGTGGCGCTACAAAGGGATAACTTAAGGGGGCCGAATAATTTTGCACGCCCAATTTTTCCGTTTTTGATTTGTTAAAAAAGTTTTAAATATCCAATAAATTTCGTTCCACTTCATAATTGTGTACCATTTGTTGTTGATTCTTCACAAAAAATTAGTTTCATATCATTATGTTTGAAGCCTGAAATGTGGCAAAAGGTCGCAAAGTTCAAGGGGGCCGAACACAAATATAAAAAATATTTCAATTGGAGACCTGAATTTTTTTTACAGTGTAAGTATCAGGACTGTAAAAAGAATATGCATCTTTTCTGCAGAAAGAACTAGCCTCATAAATGTATTACTTTTTCTTTCTTCCTCAGTGTCACTAATACTCTGGCATATAAAATACACATTCCATATAAATATAAAAACACAAAGTGTAACATTATGTTCTTTTATTGAATAAGGATAAAAAAGCAGGTAAACCATCAGCTCCTTTTGAAACTGCAGTCACACAGTGACTCTATAAGATGGAAAGCACACAATCAAAGCATATTATACAAAAAATGATAAATACACATTCAAAGGTCTGTATAACACACCCTGCATGTCTGCACACTGCAATAAATGCAGGACAAATCCATACACATCAACTGAACAGACAAATGAATGGATGCATGTCCTCCACAATGTGGCCTGCTGAGGGACCAATATGCGTTGAATTATTTTAGTTAGTATGTGTGCTTGCAATTTGGGTTAAATATATCCTGCGGTGGCAAATTTGAAAGGAATTTGGGTTTTTTTGTGTTCATTTTTTTTATTGATTTGGCCTCTTAATATGTTTGTTCTGTATACTGTGTGTAATGCAAGCTTGCAGGGAGGCTATAGTGCAAAAAATGCTCTTCTTTCTTATTTTTTTTTCTTGTTTCCAGTCCAAATATCTAAAAATTCTTAAATCAAGATGCATTTACTAGATAAGTAAAAGGACATAAGATATGTTTCCTTTTTATCTTAAAAATAAAATCAAAATGAAGTGAGTTCTTGCTTAAAACAAGCAAAATGATCTGCCATTGGGGTGAGAAAAATAATCTTATGTTTGGGATGGAAACAAGAATCAAGATTTCAATCAGAAACGAGATTATTTTTCTCACCCCATTGGCAGATCATTTTGCCTGTTTTAAGCAAAAACTCATTTTGACTGTATTTTTAAGAAAACAAGGAAAAATATCTTATGTCATTTTAAATGCATCTTGATTTAAGAATTGTTAGATATTTAGACTAGAAACAAGACAAAATTACTAGAAGAGCATTTTTTGCAGTGCAGTGCACAAGCATAGAAGGTGCCTCCTCACACATTGTCTGTACTGTTTTAGCAGTGAAAAAGACTGTGGCTTGTGCTTAAGTATTAAAGCTTGGAACATAATCTGCAAGAACAAAGAAATTTGTTCGTTTTCTCGAGGTGGCAAGAACAAGAAAAAAGTTTGTTCTGGCAGTACATTCCATACTTAACGAGAAAAGCAGGTGCCGATCATCTGCGTTTCTCCGCATTAACCACGTGCACTTTAAATGTCTGACAAATCCCACAATAGTTCTCGGACAACCTCAAGAAAAATGTTCTGCTCAGACGATGTGTCCAGAACAAGCTGCGAGAACTCTCAAACCAGGACTGCGAGAACCAAATGACATAATTTTGTTCTCGCAACCCTGGCAGCGAGATTTTTTTCTCTGTTCTTGCGAAGTATGTTGAAGCCTTAAGTGTGATTGGTCAGACATTTAAAGTGGGCGATGTTAATGTGGAGAAACGCAGATGATCGCCACCTGGTTTTCTCGTGAAGTATGGAATGTACTGGCCATTGCAAACTTTGTTCTTGTTCTTGCCACCTCGAGAAAACAAACACATTTCTTTGTTCTTGCAGAGTATGTTCCAAGCTTTAGTCAGGGCCTTTACCATTCTGCAGAATGTTTTGGACATTTTGACTTGCTGCCATGTCCGTTTTGGCCCGGTCATAGTTAATCTACATTACACACACAAAAAGAGACACTTTATCACACAAAAATATTCAATGGAGTCAGTGAGCAAGCGACCTTGGATCATTTGAAAGGCGCTATATAAATTAAAGTGATTATTATTATTATTAGCTCATCTATTTATTCAATTCAATTTTTATTTATATAGGCCTAGCACTTTTCACAATTGTTTCAAAGCAGCTTTACATTAATAAAAGCAGGAGAGCACACAGAAAAATCGGTGGACAACATAAGAAGCAGAGTACAACGGCTAAGATTAAACCCTACTGAGCGTAGTAATAGGCTAATGTAAGGCTTTGATAATAATTTATCAAAGTGGTATACAAGATGATGGAGTTACTTTACGCAATTTCACTCATATCTGCAGTCCATTTCAATAAAAAATTTAACTGTTTCATAATCAGAATAAAACTGCGTTTTGGGAGGTGTGAATGAACTATTTGGATTGTAATTGTGATATTTCAGCGGAGCGGTGAGTGTAATTCACCTTATTCACCTGGCGGCCATTTTGAAAACTCTAACGCCGTTGAGGGGTATATAAACCCGGAAGTTGGACTCCGATACATGACAAATCCTGTCTGACTGTGATATCGTGTCCGCTGGTAACAGTTTTAAATGGTATGGAAGACCGTTTCCGCCACAGTTAAGTAAAAAAAATATGATTCTTTAAGTCGAAATAATGAGAAACTTTCTTGAAATAATGACTTAACATCTCGAAATAATGAGAAACTTTCTCGAAATATTGAGAAACTTTCTCGAAATATTGACTTAACATCTCGAAATAATGAGAAACTTTCTCGAAATATTGAGAAACTTTCTCGAAATATTGACTTAACATCTCGAAATAATGAGAAACTTTCTCGAAATATTGAGAAACTTTCTCGAAATATTGACTTAACATCTCGAAATAATGAGAAACTTTCTCGAAATATTGACTTAACATCTTGAAATAATGACTTAATATCTCGAAATAATGACAAACTTTCTCGAAATATAGAGAAACTTTCTCGAAATATTGACTTAACATCTTGAAATAATGACTTAATATCTCGAAATAATGACAAACTTTCTCGAAATATTGACTTAACATCTCGAAATAATGAGAAACTGTCATTATTACGACTTATTATGCGCTTGGGTCACGCTATAGGACGCCGGTGTTGCTGATGCTGATTCATGCAAACGAAATTAGGATTTACTAAATCAAAATTATAACATGCTGCTCAATGATCTGCCGCGACCCTACAAAGGGTGAATTGTAAGGAGTATTTTAACTGTGGTTTTAGCTACTAATGATTAAATTATTGCCTTATTATCTTATTATCTGATTTGCATTGAATAGCCTATCTCTGAGCAAACGCGCTCTTGAGAGGATTTTAAACAAGAACGAGCTTTGGTGCAGAAAGAAAAGAACAGACGTGGCTGCGAGGTGGCAACATCCATTGAACAACTTCAGACCTCTGGAGACACACACACACACACTGTTTTTCGTGTGCATATGATACGCACTTTATGGCGTATTATATGGACGAACCACCCACCCCATCACCCTAATCCTACCCAAGAGCACGTCATATACACGCCATAAAGTCCGTGTAAACAGTAAACAGCGTATATGTACGCCAAAATGAGTTTAGTGTATACATTCCATGACATTGCACACTCGATTCCCGAGCCGTTTAGAATAAGCGCCCTTCAGTGGACGAAAAGTTGCATAGTGCACCTTTAATGTTTTTTAATTTTGCTCCTAATGTAATTTCTAATGTTCTGCCCTTTTCTGGTACGTTTTTCCATACTTACAATATACAAGCAGGCCATTTGTATTCCTCCATACCACTAAATGTACATTGTTACCTTTACAAACCGTGATGGGCAGACCGAGGCATCGTGAAGCACTGAAACAGTTAAAGCTTCGAAACAACACCCGACACCTGTCTCCATGACGTCATCTAGTGGACACTTGCGTGTATTGATCTGAAACCTTGACAGTGATCTACTGTTTGTAAAGAAAAACAACAAACAAAACCGTTTTTAACATCCGTCTGACATCTACTTGGTTTTATAACCTTTACCTATTTTTTTCATGAAATTTAAGATTAAAATTAAATATTAAAAGAAATAAAGCCACAATGTGTCATTTGTTACAGATACATAGGCTATTACAAAATATGAATTGCTCTGCTGTTGAAGAAGGACTTTTTTTTACATATAAGTTCTTCAGCTTTTGAATAAATCCTCTCATAAGGGACACTTGTTGCTAGCATGCACAAATATTTTTTTTTAACCAAGTACATACAAATGGGGAAAAATTACTGAAAATTGAGTTAATGGATCATACACTCTGGGCCAATACAATACAGATCTCACTTTATGTGGTGTTTCCAAATGGAAATGCTCCCACACCAGATGTACGGCATCTCTTATGTGGAGCCTCCATATCTATCTATATATAATATCTTCTATATCTATGTAATTCAATATATTCTATATCTAGGCTATAATTTTAACGTAGCCTATGAATGTGTCACTAGCCTATATCTGTCAGGGTTCTGCCCTGGCAGCTCTGTCTGTTTTGTCTTTGTTTAATGTTTCTATGTTTGTTTTGTGTCTTGGTACTTGGATCTGTCTCTCTCTGTGTTTGTCATGTGTTCCTCTTGTCCTACCTCCTTGTTTGCCGTTACCACGCCCCCTTGTTTAGTCTGGTCTAGTCCTCGTTTCACTAATTGTGCTCACCTGTTCCTCATGTGCTCTGGTCCCTTTATATTGTGCTACCTTCCCTCATGTCTTTGCTGGTTCGTTGTGTATGTTTGTGAGCGTTTGCTTGTGCGTACATGTCTCTAGCTCCTTGTCTAGCCTAGTCTAGCCTTTTCTAGTTTTAGTGTCTCCTGTTTTTCTAGCTTTTGGATTTATTTTCAGTTTTTCTTTGTTCCTGAGTTTTTGAGTCTAGTGTAGTTTCTGTCTTTATTTTGCTCGTTTTCTCCAGGTTTTATTTTGTCTTTTCTCTCTAGCCTTATTGTTTAGTTATCTTGGTTTTGATAGCTTACCATTTTATTTTTCCTGTTTTCCACTTTTTTTTTCAGTTCAGTCTTTTATAGAGATTGGTTTTGTTTTATTTTTTTTCGTTTTCTAGCTCCAGTTATTATTTTAAGTTTTGTTTAATTTAGTCATAGTTCTTAGTTTGTCTGTTTCTTGTTGTCTTGTCTAGAGTCTTGTCGTGCGTGTCCTGTTGTTTTCTGTCCAGTGTTTTTCCCTGGCCGCTGTCTCCACTGCCTGTCAGCCAAGACTCCTGCTTCTGTCAGAACATCAAGCCTCAGGTTCCTGCCTGGACTGGTCCACCATCGCCTGGCCTGGTGTTGCCTCCGACGCTGTCGTCAAGTTCATTGGCTGCCTGGACTGGTCTCAGTGGTCATCCTCCCCTGCCCGTCATCGTCGTGTTTTTCCCCTGCCCTGGTGTTTGGACTGTCACTCCTCCACTACCCCATTGTGTCTGATCTGTCTTGTTAATAAATCGTAATTGTTGTTCACTCTGCATCTGGGTCCTCCACTTCCTGATCCCTGACAATATCTATCCTATTAATAACTATCTGTCACTGTCTTGACCTACCTACCAGTCAATATATCTCATTTAAATCTAGCCTACATGATTATAACTAACCAAAGCGCACAATAAATCTCACTTATATCACAACATCTCTCCCCTCTCACAAAACCCCACAAGGTGAAGATGGATTAACGTCACTTTTAAACTGTAGGGAATGAGGTTCATTGTGACTGTGTGGTTTGTTCCCGCCCCCTTTTAATCAAAGCAGTTTCGACAGGCGCACCTGATGAAACCTATGGATGAAACACGTCGGTGCTTCGTTTAGCGGTAGTCACGTGACATGGGTGTGTCGAATCACACTCGGAGCAGTTTCGAAGCATCCGCGCTTCGGGATCTCGATCCATGATCTCGATACAGCGTCGAAACGTCAGTTTCGCGTCAGCCATCCCTATACAATTTTTTTACGGTCTATGATACAAACCTAGATCAGTGTGCCTATCAATGTTTTTGAATGACTTATTTCTTTCTGATGTTATGACCAGTTGTACAGTTATGAAAGACATCATCCATGCGTAATAAAATTGTACTTTATTCTTTAGATAAATGGACATTTTATTTTACATATATGAAGATCCAGTAGCTTAAACATACACATATCTCCCACATGTAAATTAACTGTATCAACTATAATACTGATCTGCCCACATTGTAAATTAAATGCAGAAATTACAACCAGGATCCCTTCTGATATTTGTATCCACTCTCGGCGTAGTTTCTTATCCTCTGAGAAACGGTGAAAGGTTTGTCCTCTGTATGATTTTTTTACTGTGCGGATGAGGTGCACCGGGGAACACAGCAGTGCCTTTGCCGCTCAGAGAATCCGCGGCGCATCAAGCTCATAAGCCCCGTTTCCTTCCACCTCTCCGCCACAGGAACTTTACTCAGGAACCACCACTTCCATTAGTTGTGGAAAGTGAAATCTGAATCACGTTGTTTAAATAGTTTCTCCCGTTGCTTTTGGCTCACTATCGGCTTCTCCCCAGGCTTCTCCCTTGACTTTATCGGACTTTATGTTTCCACGTCCCCCCGACTGTCTAATAGACAGTTAACGATTGTTTCTGAGCGTCTCCTCCTGTCTATACGGTAATTTCTCTACTGTGCGACAGAGTCGCGTTGGTTATGACGCAATCGTTAGCCTATTTTTACAAAAACCGACAAAAACAGCTTCTACGGGGCGATAGTGTAAGATACAAGGTAATGGAGCACAAACACGTGTTATCTAAAAGAAAGAGTATATTTAAAAGAGAATGATTTGATAAGGGAATTATATTTATTTCAGATTTACCAAATTATGATGGTGAGATTTATACTTATCAGCAATTTCATTCTATATTAGGGATCGAGTCTTCAAATAGAGATTTCCATATGGTGGTGAAAAGCTTTTCCACTAAATTGCTTCAACTTATGAAAGCTCATCTCAGTTACAATTCAGTATGTCGACAGACTCCAAAACTTGTTATTGGATGTGTTAATATATTGGATATGAAGTGTAATAATGCTTACATCAGAAATTGTATTACGCGAGATTTCAGTTGTTACCCAAAAGCAAATCTGAAATGGAAACAATGTTGCCCTATAGCTTCAATTGAGAAAAGTTAGTCAGTAAGTCATAGGTTTTTACTGCCAAATAAGGTAAAGGAAATTCATTTTAAAATACTGCACAGGTATTATCCATGTAATGAGTTTCTTAACAAATTTAAAGAAGACCTCTCACCACAATGCTCTTTTTGTAAATTCGAATCTGAAACTCTCCAACATTTATTTTGTAATTGTATATATTCAGAAGAATTTTGGAAGCAGGCATCTATGTTGATTTTTGATACATTTTACAAAATAATTAAAATAGAAGAGCCTATGATCCTATTCTTGGACTGTAATACTGGATCTGATATAATTGATAACGCATTAAAGTTAATTCTTCTTCTTGGGAAGTTTCATATACATAAAGCTAAAGTAATGTCTATCACACCTGCATTTAAGTTTTTCTGTAAAGATCTTAAAATTTTCTATGACTCTTTGAACTCAATAACCATAAACAAGAAGTGTATTAAAACATCTCTTATATTGAAAAAAGTAATTAGCAAAATGTAATAATTTGTACAATGTAAGATCTGTTATATGCGTCCCCAATTTCTGTTTATGTTTTCACTTTTTTTTTCTGTTGTTTTTTTCTGTTTTGTTTGTTTGTTTAATGTTACATATTATTGTATGTTTTGTTGGAAAATGCAATAAAAAAAATAAAATACAAGGTAATGGAGCCTTTTATGCATTGTCGTGTTTCTTTAGAAATAAACAATGGACAAATGGAGTCAAGAGTCCATTTGTCCATTGTTTATTTCTAAAGAAACACGACAATGTATAAAAGGCTCCATTACCTTATGACACTATTAGAAGCTGTTTTTGTAAAAAAAAAAAAAATGCTAAGGATTGCGTCATATCCAACGCGACCGTCGCACAGTAGACAAATTACCATGGAAATGACCAAATTACCAGACAGGAGGAGATCTCGCAGGCAATCTTTTACTGTGTTTTTTTTTTTGGTGAAAAATTGACAAACAAATAATTCCATACATACAAGAAATACAAACCATCTTTCAAATCAAAAAGTATGTAAACAGTTCAGATCTATTGAACAATAAACCTAAAAGAAAAGGAAGCAGAGAGAAGAGAAGAAAAAGAAAAGAAAGAAGTGGGCAAAAATAAAGAAAGAAGTGTTAAAAAGAATATTAAACATGGCACAAATTCTTGTTGTCATTGCTTTCTTATTAACAGAAGTTGAAATTGTATTTAAATACATCTTCAATTCTTCTTTAAGGAAGTTAAAGTGGGGTTTACTTTTCATAAATTTACATTTATGGATGTGAAACTTTCCAATAGGCTAAATAAAAGAAGGTCTGTGCAAAAACTAGCCTCAATTAGATTATTGTCTTTGACATACAAGCCAAAAAGAATTTGTCTAAATGATAAAGAAAAGTTATAAAAAAATGTTTGGACAATCAGAGCATCAATATTATTCCAGAAAAATGGAGTAAAAGGACATTCCCAAAACAAATGTTCAACAGTTTCAAAAGAGGCTTCACAAAAAGAGCTGGAAGAATCAATATCGCTTCTAAATTTCTTTAGGAAGTAGCCTACCTAACTGGATAAAATCTTTGAATAAAGGATATTTCTTTAACTGAATTTCTGAGGAAAGAATTTCTTATGTCATCAAAAAGGTTATTCCAATAAGAAATGGAATAAGGAAGTAACAAGGTCCAGAAATAAACCAACAAAAGTGGATTCAGGGCTAGGGGGACAACAGAAGTCGCTGTAGCACTATTATTATTTCTAAATAGTATTGAAATTTCCAAAGAAATGGCTTTGAAAACTATATTAAATTCTTTAGATACTGGGAATTGGTATCTTGAGACAAAATCGGAATAATTAAATAAATTACCATCACTATCAAACAGCTGGTTTAGCCTACTAACATCACTCCATTATTGAACCAGTTTTCAAGAAATAAAGACTTCCTCTTATTTAGAATATTAGCCTACAGTTGTTCCAAATTTAAAAAATTGTGTGACGAGAAATTATGTAAATAAGTCTCCAAGCCATAAGCATCTGCTGATGATAGTTGGAAAGTTTGATAGGAAGTTTACTAACTGAATAATTGCACATTAAAAGAAATGTATACCTCCTAATTGACAAAAGATATATTTAGGATATCTTTTACTGAGCCAGTTTGGGGGACGTGGAAATATAAATTCCGATAAAGTCAAGGGAGAAGCAATGGGGAGAAGCCCATGGTGAGCCAAAAGCAACGTGATTCAGATTTCACTTTCCACACTTAGCCTACTAGAAGACTTACAACTGTCAGACAGGTTGTTGACGTCACATCTACGTCGTCAAGCTCAGTCTGAGGGTGCGCAGTACGCTCGCCGTTGAAGTCTATCAGGTTGCTGTGTCCATTTTGCTCATCTCAAATAAGCCTAGTGTTTCATCATGTACGCCAGTTTTTGTTACAGGCTATGGTCGAAAAACTGCTTTGATTGCCAGGGGCGGGAACAACAAACCTCAGTCACACATCTGTATGAACCTCATTCCCAAAGTTTAAAAGTGAAGTTAATAGAAGTTATAGTGACACATTCGTATGCTAAGTTAGATAGTGACAGATAGTAGGCTATAGCATAAATTAGATATATAGAATTATATAGATTCATATTGATATAGATAAGATAAATGTATTAATATAACAATATAACAGATAAAAATGGAGACTCCACGTTGTTGTTAATTGCCGTACATCCGTGGTGTTGGAGCATTTCCATTTGGAAACACCAAATAAAGTGAGATTCTATTGTGCTAGATTTTGCCCAGAACGCATGACACATTAATTTAGCCCATTGGAAAGAGAGAGCAGTAATTTTACCTCTTTTGTAATATATATATATATATATATATATATATATATATATATATATATATATATATATATATATATATATATATATACATATATATATACATATATACATATATATACATATATATACATGCCAGCAAAACACCTGTCCCTCGTGAGAGGATTTTTTTAAAGTCCTTCAACAGTAAAGCAATTCATATTTATGAATACAAATTTTATGTAACAACTGTGACACTGTGGCTGTATTTATTTTATTAATATTCATTTTTCATGACAAAAATGTGTTATTTCATCAATACATGCAAGTGTCCACTAGATGGCGTCATGTAAACAAGGTGTGTGTGTTGTTTCGATGCTTCGGCTCATTTGCTTCAACTGTTTCAGTGCTTCACGATGCCCCGGTCTGCCCACCACTACTAAAAAATAAACTACACACTTATATCGACGCAGTTATGTTTATATTCGAAAAGGTATGGTTCTAATAAGTAACAGAGTATCTTCAAGTTATGTTTACCTCAGGCTTAATAGACTTCTGGGTTTTGCCGTTCTACTTCCGTCACTTAACCACCCATGGTTAATACAGGCTTAAATTGGGCAAAGTAATTTGTAGAACATTGTAGCTGATGATGACCAGTTATAAGAAATCGTTATTAGCAGAATTTTGTATGTAGAATTTTCCAACTGGATTAGAACTGAAGCTAATCTTTCTTCCTCTGTCAGTGTGCAGGTCAGCAGCCAGATCTTCCTCTAGCTGTGGTTGAGGAGATCCTACTGAACCTGCCTGCACATCAGGTGGTGCGAGTCTGTCGGCTGGTGTGTCATGAGTGGAAGGAGCTGGTGGACAGTGCTTCATACTGGAAAGAGCGCTGTCGGAGAGAGGGGATCCAGCCCTGTGATGCATCCAGACCCCCAGAGGACTGGCGACTGTTTTACTTTATAACTAAGAAACGACGGAACTTGCTCAAGAATCCCAGAGCTGATGGTGAGCCACATAATTAAGACTGTACAGTCAGTATAATGTGTATCTGAAAAGTATTCACAGCGTGTCACTTTTTTTCACATTTTATTATTTTACAGTCTTATTCCAAAATGGATTAAGTGCATTATTTTCCTCAAAATTCTATGAACAGTACCTATAAACTAGTACTATAATGCCTTTTTAGGCCGTAGGCCGAACCCCTAAATTGTGAATTTCACTGATCCCTTGCCAAGGAACTAAGTAAGTTGTTTACAGATGACGTGTATAAATTCTTAGACGTAGTGTAAACATTGTTTCCAACGTTGGTTTGTGCACATTTGATGAAGATATCGAGTTAAACACTTACATTTTTAGACGGGCAATTTTTAGGACTACTAAATCGTAGCGTCAGAAAACGTAAACAAATCTCTCGTCTCCTTGAAAACCAGCATATTTGATACCATATGCATACGAATCTATGGTTGATACCGTCAGGTTGCTCTCTTGATAACGAAATCCTGCTATTAAAATAGGTTTTAACGTATATAATTTTATGTCTACACGAGCTATACTATACATTGTGCACTTACAGTCAGAAGATCTCTTACGTAATTGATCACCTGTGGGTGGGCGGTCGTGGTCACAAACGAGACGCGATTGACAGCCGGTATTCGACAATATGAAGTATGTGTGTATCGTAGTTAGTTTAAAATGTATGTTAAATAAACCTCTCACTACCAGTGAATGTTAATTACACGATGTGAATTTTAATGAATGCATATTTTTGAACACTTTGTATCAATGTGTATTGAAAAGCTGGGCATTTAAAAATGGCAAAAAGCATATTAAAGATATGATTACAGTGAATAGTGTAAATATGAACACAAAATTCATTGTTGTTAGGAATGTTTTATTTGAAACAAAGACATTAATGTTTCATTATATTCAATACCATTAATGGTATTCTTCCAAATCTAAAAAGTGAGATTACTAGATTAAAATTAACCACCCAAGGAAATGTTTGGAGAGGAGTCTTCCTCCAAATAAGGACTCCCTTCACATTCAACAAGCAAACTACCAGGCTGCTATTCACAGGTACAGAACCTAGGAACAGGGGGAACAACGGGAAAAAAAATTCCAGCGTTACGCTGGGATGGGCAAAAATACACAAAAAAATCATTTTGAAATATGATACAAAATACTCAAGCTGTAAAGGTATATTAATAAAAATACAAATTACAGCAACCATGACATGTATCAAAATAAACAGTGTTTTGTATTTTGAAAATGCTAAAATATGTTTCCAAAGCAACATTTGATCATAATTGACAGCATAATTGTGCTGCTTAAAAAGCCGTTACAAATCTGCTTTGAGAAGCACTGAATTATAATGGATTATTTTAGCAAAATTAAGTTAAAAAAAACATACACCAATTTTTTATCTTATTTATTTTTTGTCCATTCAAAGAGAGCGATAAAAATCTTCAATGCCTGCATGGTTACACTGCCCAAGCAGACACAAATTGTGTCAATTTCACATCCATTTTTTGTGGAGGAACGCTTGTTGCCTGAATCAGAGAATCAATGTTTTGGTTAAATTTAGTTTATGTGTTTTTAAAATACTGAACACTGTACTATTTTGATACACATTACATAGCCATTTGAGCCCCATGCATGCCAGACATACCTCCCCAAATGCAGCATGGGTGGAGGGATGAGGGGGAATTCTATGCAGTTCATTGAATGACACTTCCATCAGCGCCAAAAAGTGCCTTAGAGCTTGTGCATTGCCAGTGCAAAGCATTACAATGTGTACAATGCTGTCTAAGGTTCAACACACAACATTGTGAGCGTGTAGCCATGGGCTAAATGCATCTTTAAATAGCATGACACTGATAAAGTCCATCTGGTTCAAGTTCATTTTCACTAAATAACCCTAGTTAGCTGTTGATAATCTAACTAGGGGGGCTCAAAACAGTTTCAGCGAACAATCAATGGAAGTGAAACAATATTACTTTCCTTTAGTTATCAAAAGACCACACACAATAGCCTACATGTGTGAGAGTTCAGAGAGACAGTTGTTTTGGGGAACTGTTTCCCCCCCATCAGTCAGAAACTAATAAAGGCCTTAGTTTATACAGACCTTTGTTTATAATTATTTGGTGTAGTAATTGGAGAAGGGAGATGTTTTAAATAGGCAGAAACACTGCCGCAGTACATAAGCTTCACTTCAAATAAGATAAATTCATAACTAGTTTACACAGAAGGGGAAATCTTCATTTTAATCGGTAACACTTTACAATAAGATTCATTAGTTAATATTAGTTAATATATCAACTAACATGAACTAACCATGAGCAGTTCATTTGTTACTATATTAAACATTAGTTAATAAATACAGCTGTTCATAGTTTGTTCATGTCACAGTGCATTAACTAATGTTACCAAGATATTAATAATGAATTAGTAAATGTTGAAATTAACATTAATAAAGATAAACAGATAGTGCAGTTCATTATTAGTTCATAATGTAGTTAACTAATGAACCTTAATCTAGTACATGCAATTTACTTCTTAGACCTCCCTAACACAAACTTTATGCCTTCTTTGATTTTATGTTGGTTAGGTTAGTGAAATAGGTAAAGGTTTAAAGGAAATATAAAAAGGTTTTATACTCTGTCACAATAGTGACCGGTGAGGAACAGCATAGTCAGAATCCATACAAATTCTTCTATTAGACCTATTTACATGTTTAAAACTTAAAATAACAAAAAATATCCAACATATAAGAATGAAATATGATTAGAATTTACTTCAAAACTATTTCTTTTGTTCATGATTCACAATTTTATTTAAAAATGGATTTGGGTATGAAAATTGCAACCCATTGAAATAAATACAAAAATCTAGGTAACACGTTCATCTTTACTGAATTAATGTGTACGGTCAAAGAAAGGGGAAGATGTGACCAATAAACCTTGAAAAGATCTAGGCACTTACATGTAGTTATTACTCTTAAATATTTAAAACTATGAAGAGCAACTTTAAACATTGAAGCACCAATTGGGAAATTGGGAAGTTTAAAAGGTATATCTCATAGATATAGAAAGACAGACACATAGATAGATAGATAGATAGATAGATAGATAGATAGATAGATAGATAGATAGATAGATAGATAGATAGATAGATAGATAGATAGATAGATAGATAGATAGATAGATAGATAGATAGATAGATAGATAGACAGACAGACAGACAGACAGACAGAAGTATAGATAGATAATAGGTCTGTCAATCGAATAAAATATAGAATTTAATAAGTCATGAGTTAACTCGCAATTAATCGCAATTAAATGGCATATTTATATCAGTTCTAAATGTACTACATGTATATATACAGAATGAGCCTGGTTTCTCCCAAGGTTTATTTTTCTCCATCATGCCCTGATGGAGTTTTGGTTCCTTGCCACTGTCGCCTTTGGCTTGGCTTTCTCAGTTGGGGACAATAAAATTGAACTTATTTAATTCTATAAACTATAATACTGATCTGCCAACATTGTCTTGTCCATTCTATGATTGATATATATATATATATATATATATATATATATATATATATATATATACACACACACACACACACACACACACACACACACACACACACACACACACACACACACACACAATACCTTCTGGATTGGATGCACTTAAGGCAGAAGTATAAATTGGGCTTTATTGTAAAGTGTTACCATTTTATCTTCTGGATGACAAAAAAAATCCAACTTCAGTGTCATAGTCAACCATTTAAGACAAATGTTTAAAGGTTTGCATGTTTAAGATGCAAATATGCCCTTGCTAAACTCTTTACAACAATTAAGCCAAACACGCAGTTAATAAATAATGAACTTGTGGTATCCACATATGCCAAGACCCTTGCCTTCAGACTTTTTTAATGCTAGTGCCTATCAGTTACAATACCTACCGTTTCCACGATGTGTGATGCAGCCATCCACTGTAGCCAAAACATCAAAGAAGTTAAGTACTTTCGGAGACCAAAAAAACCCCTCAGTTTATTATTACCATAGACCGTAAAAAAATATGGACGACTCGACATCATCCATTTCCGCTTGCCATAGTTGAAGCTTTCAGGCAGCCTGCATGGAGCTGACATCTTGGAACCGAGTCTGCGCAGTAGTGATTTCGGGACCGGTAGTGCACAGGAACTAGAGCAGGAAGTACAGTCACGATATCAAAAGCCCGCCCACACTCTCACAGATGCAGAACAATTAATTATGTTGGTGTGAAATAAACAGTTATGGAAATGTAGAAATTAAAGCTAAAGCACCAATCTACTCCCAAAAATTCAGAAAAAAGTCTTTTAGTGCCTCAGTGACAACTTCACTCAGGAAAAAGGTTAATCTCAGCTGTCAAAATCATGACGTCACATCCCCCGTTTTTATAGCATCAAATAACTAACTTAAACTAAACTTATTTTAAAAACGAACACTTGAAATGAAATCATCGTGATGATAACTGCCTTCAATGACATAAACTAACTTTGGGGAAAAAATATTTGAAGTGTAATTTTATTGTTTAGTTTACCTCGCGTCCATTAGAATAGGGATACTGCAGGCTTGATTATTACCTGTCTGGCAGCAGAGCTGTTTTGAGGGCGGAGCACCCAAAGCGAGTCAGAGCGGTCAGAGCAGCGGTGAGTTCATATCCGGGTCTTCGGGCACCGGTTCAAATAATGACTGGATTGGCCAACTCAAGTTGACATGGTAACAACACAAGCTTTGATTGGTTCTTCTTACTTCGGCTAACATTTTGTAGTTAGCTAGCGAGATTATATCTACATTATATTTTTAATGTGCAACAATTGATGTTGGAAACAAGTAGTAATGTACTCAACAACGATTAATTTAACCAGTTATAAAAAATTAACCAGTTCCATGGAGGAGATCTATCAAATCGAAAACTAAAGGAGAAAAACGGACTTGGCCCACAGCCTATTTGTGAAAGAAGTTTGTTTGAAATCTTTGCAAATGTATTAACTTAAGAACTAAATAAAACACGTATGCATTCACAGCCTTTGTCATGACACAAAATTGAGCTCAGGTGCATCCTATCACATCCTGCATCCTGGTGCATCGTCTTTGAGATGTTTCTACAAAAGCCCACATGGAATGGCAGAATAAGTTTTGATTGGAGCTTTCTGCACAAGTAGTTACCGGGAGAACACCAAAATGTAGATTGTTTTTCTTTTTTCCCTCATCAACTTCCATCTTCTTGAGCTCCTGTGCTCCAGATGTAATGGAGCTTGAGAGGTCCTGCAAAGAAGAATGGGAGAAACGGCCCCAAAATAGGTGTGCCAAGCTTGTAGCATCATACTCAAAAAGACTTGAGGCTGTAATTGGTGCAAAAGGTGCTTCAACAAAGTGAAGAGCAAAGGCTGTGTGTGTGTGTGTGTGTGTGTGTGTGTGTGTGTGTGTGTGTGTGTGTGTGTGTGTGTGTGTGTGTGTGTGTGTGTGTGCGTGCGTGCGTGCGTGTGCGTGTGCGTGTGTGTGTGCATGCGTGTGAGAGAGAGAGAGAGAGAGAGAGAGAGAGAAGCGCCGTGAATACTTTCTGGATGCACCGTAAAAAGCGACTGTTTGCACCATTTTCCCCCCTGATGTTCTTATTAGATAATCTTCAAGAATGGTTGATTGTATCCAATGGAGGTGACCAGTGGGCGGTCGAGGAAAATAGGAAACCATTTCCAGATGAAACGGTCACCAAATGTTTTGTAACCTCTTATGGGTATGTTTGATATTTTAGATCCTTCAAGAAAATTCCATCAATCATCAAGCCAATCTACATAATCACCCGTATAAACCTCGTCATCCTCAGGTTATGTTTGAAGCGACAGCTGATTGATTTGAAGAAAGAAGGTTATAATGATGCTTTCATGGATCAGCTGCAACCTCATATCAAAATATCAGACTGGTGAGTGTTCACTCAAACACCCATTTCATGCTACTGTATCTTAGGTGGTGAATTTCATATTTTATGTGATGATTTTTTGTACATGTCTATCTGTGTCACATATGCTTTGTTGCAATATAATGTTTATATTTTACATTTGTTAATTTTATTATTATTGCAAGAATCTTCATGAAGTGTAATTTTATGTTAAAGGGTTAGTTCACACAAAAATGAAATCACCCTAATGTCGTTCCACACCTTAAGACCTCCGTCCATCTTCGGAACACAGTTTAAAATATTTTATATTTAGTCCGACAGTGTATCCAAGTGTATGCACACTATACTGTCCATGTCCAGAAAAGGAATAAAAACATCATCAAAGTAGTCCATATGTGGCATCAGTTAGTTCATTAGAATCTCTTGAAGCATCGAAAATACATTTTGGTCCAAAAAAAGAAAAACTACAACTTTATTCAGCATTGTCTTCTCTTCCGCGTTTGTTTTCAAACCTTAAATGAAGATAAAACGGTCATGAATCAGCGAATTGATTCATGATTCAGATTGCGTGTCAAACTGCTGAAATCACGTGACATTTGCGATCTGAATCATGAATCAATACGCTGATTCATTTGACCTACTTTGATGATGTTTTTATTCCCTTTCTGGACATGGACAGTAATACATGCATACACTTAGATATAATACACGCTGTCAGACTAAATATAAAATATCTTAAACTGTGTTCTGAAGATGAACGGAGGTCTTACGGGTGTGGAACGACATTAAGGTGAGTCATTAATGACATCAGTTTCATTTTTGGGTGAACTAACCCTTATTATGCAAAATTTCCTTTTAAATAGACTCTGAAAATAAATGTGTCAGCAGTGTGTGTACACAACCACCCTATATTGGTAAAAAATCCACATACTCCTCTTTTTTTAATCCCCATAAATCATAAGCAGTGTCTCAACAAGCCGTTTGCAGATTTTTTGACACAACTGCTGATCGACTCTGCTCTATTATCATAGACCTGCTCTGAGTGAGCTGTAATAAATTTGTTACATTTATATAGCGCTTTTCTAGGCACTCAAAGTGCTTTACATATGGAAGGGGGGAATCTCCACCAGCTTATGGTGGAGAGGAGACCGAGTGATTAGGCCAATCAGGATAGGGGGATGATTAGGAGGCCATGATGGACAGAGACCAATGGGCAAATTTGGCCAGGATGCCGGAGTTACACCTCTACTCTTTATCGAAGGACATCCTGGGATTTTTAACGAACACAGAGAGTTAGGACCTCGGTTTAACGTCTCATCCGAAGGACGGTGCTCTTTGACAGTACAATGTCCCCATCACTATACTGGGGCGTTAGGACCCACAGAGACCACAGGCTCCCATCCAGGTACTGACCAGGCTCAGCCCTGCTTAGCTTCAGTGGGAAACCAGTTTTGGAGTACAGGGTGATGCTGTAACATGGCTGCTGTACACAGTCCGCCATGTTTATCTCCTCACCAGAGCATTTAACAGCAGCAATACAAGTAAAGAAAAGATATACATATACATGCGATTTCTTTACTTGCTGTTTATGTTCACAGACATAACCGTGTTTATGTCAAGTTTGTGGGGTTTTGACATAACTTGGTGTATTTGGCAGTTTAAGTGCAAAAAAGACATGAGAGAGAACTTAGTTTTACACTCAAATGACGCACTGTCTCATACACAGATTTCTGTGTGTGTGCTTTGAGTGTGATGCGCTCAGAAAACCATATATAAGAAGTGTAGACCGATATGGCTTTAAAACGCATGCAGATAATTAACTTTCATGATGATGAAGAACTGCACTATCACATGAGCGTGACCACGATCAAGGTGATAATCAAAACCAAACAGATGTTTTAGTTTTGGCAGAGTATTCTGAGGCACGAGCTGTAAAGGCTCCGTCTCTTCTGGAAAGCAGGGTGGGAGTAGAAGCTTATTTGCATTTAAAGGTGCATGATTCCTTCCACTCAAATGGGCATTCACAACATGGTATTAGAAATGACCTGTGGGGTGTTTTGAGCTAAAACTTCACAGATGCATTCTGGGGACACCTGAGACTTACATTAAATCTTGTAAAAATGTGCATAATAGGTTCCCCTTTAAAAACATTCCAAAACTTAAAACATATAATATATTTAGAAAAATGTCTGAGGGTTTTTGTGTGTGTGTGTGTGTGTGTGTGTGTGTGTGTGTGTGTGTGTGGATTCCACACTAATGATAGCACAATTTTAAGCTTTAGGTGAACTATCCCTTTAAGTACACAGTACCAGTGATGCCTAAATATCAAAAGCACAATTATGAAATGTCTTGTCTGCAGGTATGCGCCACGCTTTGATTGTGGGTGTCAATATGAAGTGTGCGTAAGGTTGCTGGATCAGAAGAAAAAAAACATCAAGACCTTTGAGCCTGAAAAAGTTTTTTTTGACCAGTGGAACAATGAGCCGTGGTGTCAGGTAAATATAATATTACTTATTCTCCTATAATCAAACTAAGGGTCAAAGACTCATTGCACCTGTGTTTGCTCTGCTTTATTTCAGATGACACATGTCTTTAAGGATTATGGACCTGGGGTTCGGTATATTTGTTTCACTCATGGAGGGGTGGATACACAGTTCTGGGCAGGCCATTATGGAATACGGGTCACTAACAGTAGTGTGGAGATCTGTCCATCTAAAGAGAATTAGTGAAAATGTGTTTTTCTGCATGATTTATTTTTTCATTCCTATATTTGCCAGGCACATAAATGAATGTTGTACTAAAAATTTAATTTACTGTAGTACACATTTAATTTATTCTGCAGTCAGGTCTCTATAAACAATATATATTGTATTTTTTGTATTTAATCATTTATAAGTGAAAAGTATCAAAAGCAAAATTCCTTATTTTATTCTTGCATTGTTGTATGAATGCACAATGTGCCATCATAATCATTTAAACCAGTCAGGGATTCTCCATCCAACATGCTAGCATACGACTACTTAGGGATGCAACAATACAGTTAGCCCATGGTTCAATACATACCTCGGTTTTTAACCATGATTTTCGGTTCGGTTTTTTGCTTTTCTATTTTTAAGTGACAGGAACAGCAAGAGGTTAAGGAAAAACATTTTTTTTTTCATTGCAATACTCTTTCTTTATTTTACTTAAAATTATTGAAAATCCTCACTTAAACTTAGAAGTTTACTTTAAAAAAAACCTTGTACACATTCCTAGTGTATTGTATAATATAGAATAAATATATAATGATTTACACTGGCAGCTCAGAGCTGTACACCAGCATTTAAGTGTGAAATTGAATTATAAATGTAAAAATAAAACACTACATAGTCTTCACTATAAAATATACATTCTTAGCTAATGTATTAGTTTTTCAGTCAAGAGCAGTGAGATTTTTTTCTATCATTTGTTTTTGTATTAACATTAATGGATAGTTCACTCAAAAATGAAAACTGTCATCGAGAAATGAATACAGGTTTGGAACACTTATAAACAATGGCATCATTTTAGAGGTGAACTGTCCCTTTAAGGACAGCGTGTTCACTAGGCTTCGCTACTGTCAATTTAAGACCTACGTGCATCAAATATACACACATGCGATTTTACTTTCACTTTAGACATAACCGACTGTGTTTATGTAAACCTTGTGTGTATTTGACAGTATTAACGCAGTAAGACGACTACTTAGTCCAGTAATCACATGTTTGACAGTTTTTTAGTGCTCTCGCTCGGAAATTCGCAGGTTATAACCGTGCATAAGCACGCAAATTAAAGGTTTAACCGGCAAGGCTTTAAAACGCATGCAAATAATGAACTTTCATGATCGTGAATAACTATAGTGTTCCATGAGTATAACTCTAGTACTAACGTGTGATGTGAATGTATGTCGCGTTGTTCAGTATATTGGGATGGAGGCAAATTATGAAATTTGTAGAAAAAATAAAAATATTAATTAAATGCAAAACCGAAAAAAACGCTATTCATAAGCCAATCGCGTGTTGAACCGCGAATGCCATACCAAACAGTTTAATATTATATTGAGAATTGTGGCATTCCTAAGGACTACCTAAACATTTTACAATAGTTGTTTAAAAGTTATAAAGCTCTTTTCAAAGTTGAAAAAATACTAGAAAAGAAAGGTTTCTACAAGATTATGCTATATTTCTGAAAGGACTTCATTTAAAGTTAAATATAAATATATTATATATATTTAAATATATTAACCCAACTATATTTTTTGCGTGCTAACTAATGTTATTGTAAAACTTTATGCGTTAGCAATGTATCTGCAATGTTATGGCAACTTGCCGTGCTAATCCATACAAAAGCGAAATTATTTAGTTTGTCATATTACTTTTGACTAAAATGCCATTTATTTTGTCACATTTTAGTCATCTAAATTGTTTTAATTTAGTTTTAGTTGACTAAATATCATAAGATCATAGTCTTAATGGGTTGTATGTAAATAATTGTAGATATATATATATATAAATGCAGTATATCAGGTGAAAACAGCATGGATGCCCAGTTGAAATTTAGCCCCACCCACAACATCTGAGACATTTGAAACTTATTCTGACATCCACACGAAGTCAGAGATTTCCCTATCAAATCTTTTTTTTTTCCTTGTCTCAAAAAATATCTGCGTACACACAAAACCACTGAAACTGACTCAAACCGATGTAGTATGCATGCCAGGCTAGTGTGTGGCACTGTAATTCTGCCACAAAAATACACTAAAAACAGAAATGAAGAGGGGTACAGCAATGGTAGGATGTGAGACAAAATCTCGTGATAAAATAATACATACATTTGCTACTTACCAGTTTGTGTTTATTAAAGGTTTAGTTCACCCAAAAAGGAAAATTCTGTCAATAATAACAATAATTACCTAATGTCGTTCGACACCCGTAAGAGCTCCGCTTATCTTCAGAACACAGATGAAGATATTTTTGTTGAAATCCGATGGCTCAGAAAGGCCTTCATTGACACCAACATCATTTCCTCTCTCAAGACCTATAAAAGGCACTAAAGACGGCGTTACAAAGCCCATCTCACTACAGTGACTCTACAATAATTTTATGACGCGACAAGAATCGTTTTTGTGCAAAAAAAATCAGAATCATGAATCGCGATTTCAAAACACAGATTTGAAGCGTTATGAATCAGCTGATTCATAACGGTTCAAATCTTTGTTTTGAAATCAGCCCATCACTATATAAGTCGTTATTTAGGGTTTTTTTGCTTTTCAAAATTAATGATTACTGTCAACGTTTCAGCTCTTTTAGCATCACCTTTCCTCCTTTCAGTTCTGTTTAGATATCCTCTATTGAGACAGATAATGGTATTCCAGATATAATATAATCATGTTTCAACTGAGACAGTATCTGAAGCTATTACGGATGTTTGGTTAGGTTACTCATAATCATCTCTGGTGCAGTGTCCACTTTCTCATGGTTTGGTACATCAAAATGTCAGAAAAGTCAGAAGTCTCAACTTTACTTTACTAGTGCACTGACACCAAAGCCAATTGACAAAGTGATAGATACTAGTGATAGTTGTGGACCGATTTTCAAAGGCAAATTACCCTCAGCTAAGGAGAGAGCGGTTACTGTCATTGATCACGTCTTTCAATTACATGGCCTCCCGATGGACGTGGTGTCTGACAGGGGTCCCCAGTTTGTGTCCAAATTTTGGCGAGAGTTTTGTAAACTTCTGGGGGCGAGTGTCAGTTTATCTTCGGAATTTCATCCTCAGAGCAATGGTCAAACCGAGAGAGCCAACCAAGATTTGGAGAGTGTGTTGCGATGTTTGGTTTCCAGGAATCCTTCCTCCTGGAGTCAGCAGCTCTCAATGGTGGAGTACGCTCACAATTAATTACCAGTGTCATCCACTGGCCTATCTCTGTTTCAATGTAGCTTAGGTTACCAGCCACCAGTTTTTCCCAGTTTAGAATCCGAGGTCGCGGTCCCCTCCACTCACGCCTTCATCCAGAGGTGCCGTCACACCTGAAGCAGAGCCCGTGAGACTCTTCTCCAAGTAGGAACACACACCAAGGCTAAGGCCGATCGCCACCGGTCAATGTCTCCGATATATGTTGTTAGTCAAAAGGTGTGGCTTTCTACTAAGAACATTCCTCTCCGATCCGTATCTAATAAGCTTGCTCAGAAATGTATTGGCCCGTTTCCTTTCACCAAGATCATTAGTATGGTGGCAGTCTGACTCAAACTTCCTCCTGCGTACAGGAGAATTCACCCCGCCTTCCATGTGTCTAAAATAAAGCCTGTGTTTCATGCACATATTAATCCGCCAGTCCCGGTTCCTCCCCCTCCGCGTCTCATAGATGGGGAACCTACATATTCGGTTAACCGTATTCTGGATTCAAGAAGGAGGGGACACAGATTTCAATACTTGGTGGACTGGGAAGGTTACGGTCTGGAGGAGAGAAGTTGGGTTCCTGCTAGAGACATTCTGGATCACTCCCTGATCGATGGTTACAATCGACAGGTAAGTCCGTCTGGGAATACCAGGAGGCATTCCTAGAGAAGAGGTTTTATGTCATGGTTCATGAATCCGCTGTCTCTATCTCGTCTTGTGTTGTGTTTTAGGGCGTGGTCACAGATCAGCAGCGCCAGCTGGTTTTCATAATTGTGTGTCTTTATATGTGCAGTAACTGGTGTCTCATGTTGTCAGATCATTGTAGTTTCCCTGGTGTGTTCCTGCCCTAGTATCTGTTGCTGTTGTCTGGTTCCTGGATTATTTCCTGTTCTTCGTCATGTGTTTCATCTGGATCATTCACTCAGCACTGGGATCAAGGGCACCTTCACGCGGAATCACTCTCCTGGATCTACACCATCACCGTCTGCCCACCGAGGTCCCTACGTCACCACCATCGTGCTTGTTGACCCATCTGACCCGCCTGTGTTGTGTTTGTGTGTACTTATCAGTGTGACTGTGAACTTGGGTATTAAAGCGTCTTTTGCGCTTGCATCCAGAGCCTGTCCTTTACAGTATATTAATATCATATTCCATACATTATCAGAGCTTGGCAGACAGAATTGTTATATTTACTAGACATTAGACAGATTAATTAATAGATTATAGCATAATTAATCTTATTAATTTATAATTTAGCTATAGGCTATTAATCATATATAATTAATAATCCTGTCATATAAAGTTTGACATTTAAAAAATATATGTTTAGATAAAAATGGGAAAATAATTACATAATAATATAGTCATAATAATAAATTAATAAAGAAAATTAAACATTTTTGAATTTAAGACTTAGTGGTTTAGAATAACATGCAGAGACAGTGCACCCAAAAATTAAAATTCTGTTAATGTATTTACTCACCCTCAAGTTGTTCCAAACCGGTATAAATGTCTTCGTTATGTTGAATACATAGGAAGAAACATCCTACTATGGAAGTCAATGGTTCTCCCAAAGCAGCCTGGTACTATCCTGACAAGCCAGACCCACATCTGTTGGTCTAGAAACTCACCATTGACAGGGCTCAATCCGAGGGGATCTCAATCTTTCAAACTCCCTCTGCACGCAATAGGATAGCGCTACAACCAACCAGAGCAACGTGAAGCAGAGCTAGTAGATTAAACTTTCGTCATATCCAGTCGGTAAAACTCCGAACACATCTTCCCTTTTTAAGAATGATTTCAGTGCCGTTCTTTTCTGAGAGAAAAGCTTAACTCCAAGTCTTCCAGAGTCGTGGTTAAAGCTGATTTGAAAGACCGCCGTTAGCCAACTTCTGTGTTTACTAGCATAGACAGTAAAAGAAATGGACGGAGCGTTCCCATTGACTTCTACGGCGTTCAGTGAAGTCAACCTAGGAGCACTCACTTCCTGATGGCTGAGCGAACTGCGCAGGCTCAGACTGAGCTTGAGGACGTAGATGTGACGTGAGCCTCCGGTCTGACAGCTGTAGGTCTTCTAGTAGTTGTGGAAAGGAAAATCTGAATCACGTTGTTTAAATATTTTCTCCCGTTGCTTTTGGCTCACTATGGGCTTCTCCCCATTCTTCCCCCTTGACTTTATCAGACTTTATGTCTCCACGTCCCCCCGACTGTCTCATAGACAGTAAAGATTGCCTGTGAGCGTCTCCTCAGGTCTATACGGTAATTTCTCAACTGTGCGACAGAGTCGCGTTGGTTATGACGCAATCGTTAGCCTATTTTTACAAAAACAGCTTCTACGGGGCGATAGTGTAAGATACAAGGTAACGGAGCCTTTTATGCATTGTCGTGTTTCTTTAGAAATAAACAATGGACAAATGGAGTCTTTAAACGTCTCAGATGTAAAGTTATTCACTGTCAAAGTGACTCAAAAATGAATGGGAGTCAATGGGATGCTAACAGCAGGTGATGGCTTGGTTAGCAATGGCAGCCCCTATGGGTGGAACGCTTTCCGAGCGCTAGATTACCCCCTTGTTTACTAGTAGCACCAAACGCAACTTTTCCGTCATTGTTAAGCCCCGCCCACCGACATATACACGATGCGATTGGCCTGACCAGAGTTTGGTTTTTACAGCTCAGACATGTATTAAAAGTTGCTAGAAAGGAAAATATATTTACCAATATATTATTTGAAATATATTATAATATATTATAAATACATGGGATAATATTTGATGGTATTATACAATATATATATATATATATATATATATATATATATATATATATATATTCCTGTAATATATTGCAAAATATACAAATGATTGCCGCTTTCATATTGCAATATATTGGAGAATATAAATATTAAATCCCATATATGTGAATATATTGCCTAATGTATTGCATGATATTTTCCAATATACTGCAATATATTTTTGTTTCGTAAGGCGGCAGATTAGATTTGCTGCCGCTAGCGGCTAGTGCGTCTAGATTCTAGGCTAGTCTGGTACAAGCTTTCTTCAAAATCTTCCTTTGTGTTCAGCAGAACAAAGAAACTCATTCAGGGTTGGAACATGAGGACGAGCAAATGATGACAGAATTTACATTTATCCATTTAAAGTGCACCAAATAAAGAGTTCTTTAGAAATAAACAAAATCAAATGTAAAATAATATAAAAAGTTTTCGGTCGCAAGCTCACATAGTTTGATTCCATGTTTTTTGTTGAGCTGTTGTCATTAGCCCCTTTTCCACCGCAGGAACTTTACCCTTACCCAGGAACCAGGAACTTTGGGTGGTACTTCGTGTGTTTAGACCGCAGGAACCAGGGTCTAAATGAAGTTCCGGGTAAATATTTCCCCCTCCAAACGGCCCTGTCACTACTCGCGAGGTAGTACTTTTTCAAAGTTCAGGAACTTTCGAGGGCGGCACTTGGGCGTTGAACATGCTGATTGGTCTAGATCAAGCAGCATTTTGGTGGAAACGGGGCTATAGTTGAAATGGCAATATGGGGAGGGGCAGTAGATGTGCTGTATCGGACATCTACTGTCCGATACAGTAGATGGCGGCATACCTTTAAAGTTGGTTTGTAGCCCGCAAGTAAAATAGAAGAAGATTGCGGGCGGGGCTATAACGTTTACTGTAATATTACTTTCGGTTTGGAATCTCGTTAAACATGTGACTATGCGGATTACTAACTGTAAGGATTATACTGATTCATTGGGTTCTGAAGTCTAGAATGCTGCGTCTGACTGATGAGATAAACTGGAACAAAGTGTATAGCTGTCATTGTGAACCAGCCACTCAAATAGTCCACTGCCAGACATATTATATTACAGAAGCAGATGTGCTGTGCTGCTGCAACAAGAGTCTCTCAATGGTTAGAAGAACGAGGTCTGACATAACTAATGCGAATGTTGCCTTTCAGGTTTTTTTACTGCATCATCGTCATGCTATGAGAACTTCCGTGTTTACACCCGTGGGTCCCAGACACGTAAACGACTTGAAGAAATCAAATGTCCTATAAAAAACCCAAGAATGGGTCATTCACAGAGCGGGCACATTCGTGTTAGGGACTTTGTATCCAGATCAGACTCAGTAAGTTTTCTTGGTTTCAGTTATATAGAGAATAAGCGTCATATTATAACTTAACCATGCTGTATTGAAATTGAGTGACTTGCCTTATGATAAGTAGACCATGGACCAGCAATAAACAGATGGTCATACCTTCTTAAAATGGTTGGGGTGGAACATGCTACTTTGGACCAACGAGCAACCAGCAAACATGTTCCACAGCTGGATTTTCCAAATTGAAAGCTAATTTTTCTTCCTCTGTTAGTGTGCAGGTCAGCAGCTAGATGTTCCTCTAGCTGTGGTTGAGGAGATCCTACTGAACCTGCCTGCACATCAGGTGGTGCGAGTCTGTCGGCTGGTGTGTCATGAGTGGAAGGAGCTGGTGGACAGTGCTTCATACTGGAAAGAGCGCTGTCGGAGAGAGGGGATCCAGCCCCGTGATGCTTCCAGACCCCCAGAGGACTGGCGACTGTTTTACTTTATAAGGGAAAGACGGAACTTGATCAAGAATCCCAGCGCAGAAGGTGAGCCACATAATTAAGACCGTGCAATACCTGTCAGTTAATGGTTTATCTGGAAAGTATTTACAGCGTGTCACTTTTTCTACATTTTATTATTTTACAGCCTTATTCCAAAATTGATTAAATTCATTATTTTCCTCAAAATTCTATAAACAGTACCTCTATAATGCCTTTGTGAAAGAATTTAGTTTAAAATCTTTGCACATGTATTAGCTTAAAAACAAAACAAAACACATGTGCATAAGTATTCACAGCCTTTGTCATGAAACTCAAAATTGAGCTCAGGTGCATCCTGTCACATCCTGCATCCTGGTGCATCGTCTTTGTGATGTTTCTAAAAAAGCCCACATGGAATCGCAGAATAAGTTTTGATTGGAGCTTTCTGCACAAGTAGTTACTGGGAGAACACCAACATGTAGATCATTTTTTCCCCTGCTGAGCTTGATAGTTGCTTGACCTCTCAAGCTCCATCAGGTTCCATCTTGAGAGGTCCTGCAAAGAAGAATGGGAGAAACGGCCCCAAAATAGGTGTGCCAAGCTTGTAGCATCATACTCAAAAAGACTTGAGGCTGTAATTGGTGCAAAAGGTGCTTCAACCAAGTGAAGAGCAAAGGCTGTGAATACTCTGTGTGTGTGTGTGTGTGTGTGTGTGTGTGTGTGTGTGTGTGTGTGTGTGTGTGTGTGTGTGTGTGTGTGTGTGTGTAGGTAGTTAAGTGTGTTTGTGTGTGAAGCGCTGTGAATACTTTCTGGATGCACCGTAAAAAGCGACTGTTTGCACCATTTTTCCCCTGATGTTCTTATTAGATAATCTTCAAGACTGGTTGATTTTATCCAATGGAGGTGACCAGTGGGCGGTCGAGGAAAATAGGAAAACCATTTCCAGATGAAACGGTCACCAAATGTTTTGTAACCTCTTATGGGTATGTTTGATATTTTAGATCCTTCAAGAAAATTCCATCAATCATCAAGCCAATCTACATAATCACCCGTATAAACCTCGTCATCCTCAGGTTATGTTTGAAGCGACAGCTGATTGATTTGAAGGAAGAAGGTTATGATGATGCTTTCATGGATCAGCTGCAACCTCATATCAAAATATCAGACTGGTGAGTGTTCACTCAAACACCCATTTCATGCTACTGTATCTTAGGTGGTGCATTTCATATTTTATGTAATGATTTTTTTGTACGTGACCTGTCTATCTGTGTCACATATGCCTTGTTGCAATATAATGTTTATATTTATATTTTACATTTGTTGTTTTTATCATTGCAAGAATCTGCATGAAGTGTAATTTCATTTTAAAGGGTACCTATTATGCAAAATTCACTTTTAAATAGAGTCTGAAAATAAATGTGTCAGCAGTGCGTGTACACAACCACCCTATATTGGTAAAAATCCACATAATCCCCATAAATCATAAGCAGTGTCTCAACACTGTTGAGCTGTTCACTGTTCAGCTGTTTGCAGAATTTTAGATTTTGTGACACGACTGCTGATGGACTCTGCCCTATTATCGTAGACCCGCTCTGAGTGAGCTGTACACAGTCCGCCATGTTTATCTCCCCACTAGAGCATTTAACAGCAGCAATACAAATAAAGATATATACATGTTTATGTAAACTTTGTGGGGTTTTGACATAACTGTTTATTTGGCAGTTAAAGTGCAATAAGACGTGAAAGAGAACTTTGTTTAACACTCAAATGACGCACTGTCTCATAGACAAATTTCTGTGTGTGTGCTTCGAGTGTTTGCACTCAGAAAACCATATATACCACCACCTGAGACTTACATTAAATCTTGTAAAAAGGTGCATATTAGGTTCCCCTTTAAAAACATTCCAAACCTTAAAACATATAATATATATTGAAATGTGTGTGTGTGTGTGTGTGTGTGTGTGTGTGTGTGTGTGTGTGTGTGTGTGTGTGTGTGTGTGTGTGTGTGTGTGTGTGTGTGTGTGTGTGTGTGTGTGTGTGTGTTGATTCCACACTAAGGATAGCACAATTTTAACCTTTAGGTGAACTATCCCTTTAAGTACACAGTACCAGTGATGCCTAAATATCAAAAGCACAATTATGAAATGTCTTGTCTGCAGGTATGCGCCACGCTTTGATTGTGGGTGTCAATATGAAGTGTGTGTAGAGTTGCTTGATAAGAAGAAAAACCCCATCAAAACCTTTGAGCCTGAAAAAGTTTTGTTTAACCAGTGGAACAATGAGCCGTGGTGTCAGGTAAATATAAGGCCGGGGACACACTGCAAGCGTGCCGTAAACTCTCGGCTGCGTGGCGTGTCTGATTTTATTTCGGCTCCCATGTTAACAGGTTGACAGGTTAACAGGCCCATGTTAACAGGTTGACAGGTTAACAGGCCTATTTTTCATGCGACACGCGAACGTGTTGGAAGCGTTTCCAGGCAAAATAAATAGGAAAAGATATTTATGTCATTTTGACATGAATACATATTAATAAATGACATTTTCGTGTTTGAAAGTCTCTAGGTTAACATAAATGCAGATTCAGGCCTAATTATAATAATAAAAAAACAACATAATATCGATTTTGAAATATTGCATCTGTTGATACAGAATGAAATATTCTGTAGCCTATTTTGCCGTCAATACCATAGATATGTATGGTCAATAGGCTACAGCCGACGTTGTCTTTTCTGTATCAGTAGGCTATACTATATTTATGTTTAACATGAAGTATAGGGCTTCCCTGTGCATCAACAGCAGCAGCAGCACCGTGTCAGACACGCTTCTGGTGTGCAAAGACAGAGAAAATGCCACACGGCTGACACGCAACAGAGACGCCAAGCTCACGCCATGCTTGCAGTTTGTCTCCAGCCTGAAATTACTTATTCTCCTATAATCAAACTAAGGGTCAAAGACTCATTGCACCTGTGTTTGCTCTGCTTTATTTCAGATGACACATGTCTTTAAGGATTATGGACCTGGGGTTCGGTATATTTGTTTCACTCATGGAGGGGTGGATACACAGTTCTGGGCAGGCCATTATGGAATACGGGTCACTAACAGTAGTGTGGTGTTCTGTCCATCATGGTGTACGCGGGGGTCTTAAAAAGTATTAAAAGTTGATAAATCCATGTTGGGAAAATTAAAGGTCCTGTTCTTCGCGATTCCATCTTTCAAACGTTAGTTAGTGTGTAATGTTGCTGTTGGAGCATAAATAATACATGTAAAATTATAAAGCTCAAAATTCAATGCCAAGCGAGATATTTTATTTAACAGAAGTTCCCTTTCAAAGCTTACAGCGAACGGCCGGTTTGGACTACACCCCTGCACTTCCTGCTTTAATGACGTCACTAGAACCATTTGTTGACTAACCCTCCGCCCTCAAGAACATGCAAAATACGGGGCGTGGTCTTGTTGCTCTCCCACGTGGAGAAGAGCGCGCATTCAGCGCTTGCATCTCCCCGTTATGGTAAGAGGCGGGACCTTTCCGGGCAAAGTGCGCTAAGCTGCTGTCCAATCACAACACGGGACCCGCTGGCCCAATCAGAACTCGTTACGTATTTCTGAAGGAGGGACTTCATAGAACAAGGAAATCATCAGGCCGTTTTTAGGACAGAGGAAACAGCGCTGTACAGATAAGTAAATTGTGTGAAAAATACTTGTTTTTTTTTACACGCGAAACATGAACTCATGTTATATTACACACTGTAAACATAATCAAAGCTTCGAAAACACGTGAAGAATGGGACCTTTAAGACCCTTAAAAGGTATTAATAAGTCTTAATCACGATTTTATGAGGTATTACATTTTGTTGACTCCAAAAAGTACTCATGAATATCTTTATTTTCATCCCCATAACTATAAAAAAACTGCATGCTCGGTCATGCTGAGATCGGCTCGGAGGCGCGCCATCTACGGGTGACGTCGCATATTATGCGAAATCCGTCTACACATCCGTCTACAAGTTTTTAAAATTACTGTCTGTGTCTGTTGTGTCTAGGGCTAACTCACCGGTGCATCATTTTGACAATGTCAACATCAATTGACGTTAAAGTTGCATCAAATGTGCCATGGCTGTTCACACTGCGGCCGCATTGGAAAAAGTCAGATCTGGGTCTGATTCAGGACCACATATGGATGTGGTCTAAACCTGATTTGAAAAAATACTGGGAAGATCTGGGCTAGATTTGAGTGTCCACACTACATCTGAAGAAGTCTGACCTGGTCACTTGACCCCCAAAAAAATCAGATTTGGGCCACTTTTGCCTGCAGTTTGAACAGGGCCTAACAGACTTTTTTCTGAATTTTTGGGAGCAGATTTAGCTTTAATTTCGACATTTCCATAACTGTTTATTTCACACCAACATAATTAATTGTTCTGCATCTGTGAGAGTTTGGGCGGGCTTTTGATATCGCAGCTGTACTTCCTGCTCTCTACTGCACAACTCCGGTCCCGAAATCACTACTGTGCAGACTCCGATCCCAAGATATCAGCACCGTGCAGGCCGTCTGAAAGCTTCAACTCTGCTCAGCGGAAACGGATGAAGTTGCAGTCTCCATATTTTTTTTTAGAAGGATCACTTCTAGTTCAGCTAAAGGTGTACCAGTACGAACAACAACAAATCCTGATACATTTATGAGAGAGCATCTCTTCCCTACCTTTCGGGGTAATGCAGCTACAAAGTATGGGAGTAAGAAAGAGGCAATAGCTCGAAACCTTGTCGAAAAAGGTCTACAGGTGTTCCTCTCAGGTACCAGGGTCAGCTTGACAAAGTATGTAATAAATGGTATGGAACTTCTGGAAGTAAAGTGCCCTGTCCCTAAAAAAAACCCCACCTCACTAGCTAAACATTTCAGTATGAGTAATAGTGACATCAAAGTTGTTGATGGGAAGCCTGAATTACAGAGGAACAGGTGTTAGGGGCTACTACAGACCGATACAATTAGGCATGTTTTGCACTGGGCTGAGATTGGCAAAACTACTTGTCTGGTCTCCATTGGACCATTTTCTAATAGATGTACCATATGATGCAGAGCATTTAACAGAACAGGTTACTCGTCTCAGGCACTTTTACTTTTCTGTGATGCTTCCTAGAGTAGTGGATGAATTAATTGCTGGACGACTCAAACTGAATGACAAATACCAACATATTGTCAAAAGAGCTTAGTGCAGATCCTGACATGTAGGGGGGCAAAAAAAAAGTTTAGACAATGTCTCAAGGAACGTTCAAAGTTTTACATTTATTTTATAGTTCCTTGATTGCAGGTTCACTGCAAGTTGCACAATGTAGGCTATGGTATGTTTTATTCAATTTATTTAATATATATATATATATATATATATATATATATATATATATATATATATATATATATATATATATATATATATATATATACACATAGGACACAAAAACAGAAAACATTGAGATAACTAGTTTTTAGAATAAAAAAAGTAGATTAAATACATATAATGTACAAATTTGATTACACACAACAGTCTGGGCATTATTTAATTATCTTCTTCACGGATAAGATCACCATGCAAATTCACTAAAGCTGCACATATATGCAGAATGTTATCAATCTTTGGCATAAAGTTTATAGGCAGGGTTTGTGACATCACCTTGTATACTTTCAGTCTCCTAATTGCACGCTCAACATGAATCCTTATATTTGCAATCCTGCGACTGCATGTGACTTTTTCTTCAGTCAGCTGTTTTGTTGGCGAAATGAGGAATTATCAAGTTGACTTGTCTTTCATACAAGTCTAATAAAAAAAAACACAAAAAAAACAACAACACTTAATCTATAAACACAATGATATAAACATTACTAGACCAGAATAAGGTGCGATAGCCAATAAATATTTGGTAGTGTTGTAAGCATAGTAGTGGCTGTATGATTTGGACATTGATTCTACGTTTCTTGGTTTTTGGATTTTGCTTTCACTGCAGTCTAAGATTGGCATTGGGATAATGTTGCTTAAATGCCTCTGGTTTTGTGGTCCTTGTTTCTTTGGGGAGCCATGGTATCAGACACCCACTGTGTTCCAACAGAGGCAACGTTTTTAGATGTAGAGCCGTCGTCATCAACATTTGATTGCATGGGATGGGACTGGGGGCAGATGTAAGACTCTCTTTGTCTCTTCCAGTGTGCTCTTAACACCAGCTCCTGTAAATACAGAAAAAGCATTGTATATTATAGCATCTAACATTAGATGGGTCATTACATAGAACAGGGTGATTTGAATATTCCATACATTATCAGAGCTTGGCAGACATAATTATTATATTGTCTAGACTTTAGACAGATCAATCATAGACTATAGCCTAATTACTGTTATTAATTTAGAATTTAGCTACGCTATATTAATCGTACATAATTAATAATCCTGTCATATAAAGTTATATAAATTCAGATTAAATATATATATATTGAGATAAAAATGGGAAAATAATTACATAATAATATAGTCATAATAATAAATTGATAAAGAAAATTAAACATTTTTGAATGTATGACTTGTCAGTAAAGTGATTAGTGGAATAGAATAACTGGTTAAACTGAAACCAGTTAACTGGTCCGTGAACGTGCATGGGTGTCCTTTATTTTTCCACACTGAAGGAGAAGGGTCTGACACTACAGAGCCACAGTTTTACCACAGCAGTTCTGACCGCGCATGCGCATTGCGTCGGAGAGTCTAGTCTTCGAGATGCATGTTACGGGACTGGAAGGGAATAACACTACAATTTTATTTATTTATTTATAGTATTGCACTTGTTTGATTTTATAGTTATTAGTAAGTGATCAACTGGTACAGTAATGAAATGTTTAAAATGTAAATTGTAAATGTGTAATAAATAAATGTAAATTAAAATCGTTTCTTGGTTATGTCTCCAACAAATTAATAATATGCTCACACTTTAAGCCTGTTAAAATGTACATTTTATTTGTGTTCAAGTTTATGCATTTACCCCGGGCAGAATGAATCAACTTGAGGAATTAATAATTTAATTATATATATATATATATATATATATATATATATATATATATATATATATATATATATATATATATATATATATATATATATATATATAATAATTTAATAATTAAACCTTTGAAATTTCTATATTTGAATTGCACTGAGGGGGCAACCCTAGAGTGGAGCATCAAAATTCTGTTAGAGGTAGGAGATAAACAGTTACATGTACAGGTACAAAGATTTTTATTTAAATGTGACAAAGAAACCGGTATAATATCTAGAATATACATTTTGTATAAAATAAATGTTTTAAGTCATGACGTTCCACACTCCGATACAGTAGATGGCGGCATATACCTTTAAAGTTGGTTTGTAACCCGCCAGTAATATAGAAGATTGCGTGTTTACGGCAATATTACTTTCGGTTTGGAACTTTGGACTCTCGTTAAACATGTGACTATGAGGATTACTGGTTCAAAGGATTATACTGGTTCAGCGGGTTTTGAAGTCTAGATTGCTTTTACGTGTGACTAAGGAGACTGGGGGAAAAAGTGTGTATATATAACGGATCAGCTGTCAGTGTATTACATATTATATTATAGAAGTTATATTACAGATTATAGTGCTGCTGCAATAAGAGTCTTTATCGATGGTTAGAAGAACGAGGTCTGACATATATATATGCGAAGGTAGTTACTGTTATTTGCCTTTCAGGTTTTTTTTTTACTGCATCATCGTCATGCTATGAGAACTTCCGTGTTTACACCGGTTTACACCCGTGGATCCCAGACACGTGACTTGAAGAAATCAAATGTCCTATAAAAAAACAAGAATGGGTCATTCACAGAGCGGGCACATTCGTGTTAGGGACTTTGTACCCAGATCAGACTCAGTAAGTTTTCCAGTTCTTGGTTTCAGTTATAGCCAGTTATAGAAAATTAGCGTCATATTATAACTTAACCATGCTGTATTGAAATTGACTGACTTGCCTTATGATAAGTAGACCATGGACCAGCAATAAACCAGATGGTCATACCTTCTTAAAATGGTTGGGGTGGAACATGCTACTTTGGACCAACGAGCAACCAGCAAACATGTTCCACAGCTGGATTTTCCAAATTGAAAGCTAATTTTTCTTCCTCTGTTAGTGTGCAGGTCAGCAGCTAGATGTTCCTCTAGCTGTGGTTGAGGAGATCCTACTGAACCTGCCTGCACATCAGGTGGTGCGAGTCTGTCGGCTGGTGTGTCATGAGTGGAAGGAGCTGGTGGACAGTGCTTCATACTGGAAAGAGCGCTGTCGGAGAGAGGGGATCCAGCCCCGTGATGCTTCCAGACCCCCAGAGGACTGGCACCGATTTTACTTTATAACTAAGAAACGACGGAACTTGATCAAGAATCCCAGCGCAGAAGGTGAGCCACATAATTAAGACTGTACAATACATGTCAGTATAATGTGTATCTGAAAAGTATTCACAGCGTGTCACTTTTTCTACATTTTATTATTTTACAGCCTTATTCCAAAATTGATTGAATTCATTTTCCTCAAAATTCTATAAACAGTACCTCTATAATGCCTTTGTGAAAGAAGTTTGTTTGAAATCTTTGCAAATGTATTAGCCTAAAAACGAAATGAAACACATGTGCATAAGTATTCACAGCCTATAAGTTTTGATTGGAGCTTTCTGCACAAGTAGTTACTGGGAGAACACCAACATGTAGATCATTTTTTCCCCTGCTGAGCTTGATAGTTGCTTGACCTCTCAAGCTCCACCAGGTTCCATCTTGAGAGGTCCTGCAAAGAAGAATGGGAGAAACGGCCCCAAAATAGGTGTGCCAAGCTTGTAGCATCATACTCAAAAAGACTTGAGGCTGTAATTGGTGCAAAAGGTGCTTCAACAAAGTGAAGAGCAAAGGCTGTGAATACTGTGTGTGTGTGTGTGTGTGTGTGTGTGTGTGTGTGTGTGTGTGTGTGTGTGTGTGTGTGTGTGTGTGTGTGTGTGTGTGTGTGTGTGTGTGTGTGTGTGTGTGTGTGTGGCGCCGTGAAATACTTTGTGGATGCAATGTAAAAAGCGAATGTTTGCACCATTTTTGTGAGCCACTGGACTGCAAACAATAATATATTATAATATATTATAATAAAACAGTGCATTTATTTTCAGGGCTTTTTCCCAGAAGCATAGTTAGCCTAAGCTGATCATAGACAATTGGTGCCAATGGTTTTTATGATCTGTGGGCTTATGATGCTTTTGGGGAACACAGCCCTGGAATTTTGCAGTGTGTTACAAAGCAGCACTGTATTGATATTCCTCAACAATTCTGTTTTTGTCTTTGCATGTTCTAAACTGTTTGCTTGTATTTTTGAGCTTTAGGTATGCTATTTTTCTAAACCGATTTATACTTAGACATCTTCCACTGTGCTCCGTCTTTCACCAGCTGATCTGTTACATATCAGTTATCAGTTGATATTAGAGATTTTTTAAAATTCTTTGGATAATAGCTCGCAACAAATGTTGGTTATATAGACATTATGGATACCTCGATATTTGGAACAAAGTCTGATCTTTAGAGCACATTTCAGAAATTGCAAATTGACTGGATTAAATGACTCCAAGGCCTTCCACTTGTCCAAGACAGTATTCAAAGGCTACTACGGTACCTCTGGTGCAGCTTGCAATACAAAATATTAGTGTTAAAAACATTTAAGGGTTTGTTCACCCAAAAATGAAATTGTCACCCTAATGTCGTTCCACACCCGTAAGACCTCCGTCCATTTTGGGAACACATTTAAAGATATTTTATATTTAGTCCGACAGCGTATCTTAAGTGTATGCACACTATACTGTCCATGTCCAGAAAGCGAATAAAAACATCATCAAAGTAGACCATATGTGAAATCAGAATCTCTTGAAGTATCGAAAATAAATTTTGGTCCAAAAATAACAAAAACTACGACTTTATTCAGCATTGTCTTCTCTTCCGTGTTTGTTTTCAAACCTCAAATAAAGGTTCGCCAGTGTCGGCTCGCCAGTGTCATGTGGGCTGCGTTCAGAACCGCATACTTCCCTACTATATTGTATAGAAAAAGCAGTAGGTGAGCGAAAAAGTATGTCAGAATACTTAGTATTCATAAAAGAGTAGGCGAGAGCTACCGGGGGTTTGCACTATCTCTTGCGAGATTCGGATGTGCGTGTACTTAAGTTGCGTCCGAATATGCCTACTAACCTACAATATAGTAGGAGAAAACAGTACGTGAAAGGAGTAGTATGTTTGAAACCTCAGTTATCATAAAAGAGTAGGCGAGAAATCCCCGGGTGGCCCTCCCGCTCCGCCCAGATTGTGAAGCACTCATCACTTTTTCTATCCCTGCCTTCCCATAAGGCCACTGGAAAAGTATACATCAGGCGGAGGAAAGTGATGCGGGCAGCGGGTGTTTTCAAATGTGAGAATTACAAACCAAAGATTCACTTATTTTCACTTGTTGAGCCTCTGTAGAGTAAACTTTTGAATTGTTGAAGGTGTAAAGTTGTGTAAATAGTTGTGATTGTGCTGTTAAAACACGGTTATGCATAGCTAACAGAGGATTGAACTCCAGCAACATACGTCTCCAAAGTGGATTTACATAAACCATATAAATGGTTTAAAATTTAACATCTGATAGGACTTTTTAATTGTTAAATGTTTATTTAACATCTGATAGGAATTTTCGATAAGTATTGCAGATGAGCACATCACAACATGAAATAGACATACATCTGAATAGATCTGATGTGTGTGTGCTATAATGAAGAGTTGAATGTCATCAATGTAAATAAACAAATCTACATAAAGTAACTAAACATAAGTTATCAATTTAATTTGAACACAATGAGTACAAATACAATTGAACCGCATGCTCATTGAGTAGGTAATCAATTTCAATAAGCACTAAAAGAGTAGGTACTATATCCAGATCTCGTTAAGTATGAATGTGATCTGCACTTTATGCGGATGTTTTTATTTCCTTTCTGGACATGGACAGTATAGTGGGCATACACTTGGATACTGTCGGACTAAATATAAAATATCTTTAAATGTGTTCCGAAGATGAACCAAGGTCTTACGGGTGTGGAACGACATTAGAGTGAGTCATTAATGATATAAATTTCATTTTTGGGTGAACTAACCCTTTAACCCCAGTCCTTGAAATGTTTAACCCCCTCCCTTTAACCCCCTCCACCTGGAAATGTTACACCAATAGTCATATATGTAATGTTCTCCTCTGGTGGTCTGAGTAGATGGGTTCAGTGGATGGAATATTGTACAGAATGGCGGTGACAAATGGACAGTAGAAGACAATTCTGCAGAAATCCAAAACCTCACAGTCCCAAAATGCTTTGTCACCTCTTACATGTAAGTTTGATATGACTATTCTTCAGTTGAAACTACAAACTGAAATTATTTGCAGTAAACTGCAATTTTCAAAAGAATGACATATTTTCCACCATGTGAACCTTGTCCTCAGGTTATGTTTGAAGCAACAGCTGATTGATTTGAAGAAAGAAGGTTATAATGATGCTTTCATGGATCAGCTGCAACCTCATATCAAAATATCAGACTGGTGAGCGTTCACTCAAACTCTCATTTCATGTTATCGTATCAGTGGTTCATTTATTATACCATGTAGTTAAAGTATAATAAATAAAGTATCATTTTCAAATCTTTTGTCTGGTGTAGGTATTCCCCACGCTGGGATTGTGGGAGTGAGTATCAGATCTGTGTAGAGTTGCTTGATCGGAAGAAGAACCCCATCAGTACCTTTGAGCCTGAACCGGTTTTCTTTCCACAGTGGAGCTATCAGCAGTGGTGTGAAGTGAGTAGAAGAAAAGATCATGAACACTTGAATCTGATCAAATAACTTTGTCATTATGACTATAGATACTGTATATTTATATTTTTGTCTTATTTCAGATGACACACATCCTTAAGGATTATGGACCTGGGGTTCGGTTTATCCGTTTTACTCACGGTGGGAAGGATACACAGTTCTGGGCAGGCTGGTATGGAATACGGGTCACTAACAGTAGTGTGGAGATCTGTCCAGCTGATGAGGGGTTAGAATCCACCTTATTCAAGTCCAAAAAGGGCCAAGTTGGACTCAATTCTAAAAAGTCAATATCTGAGGCTTGTTCTTATGACATGTCAAAGCAGCCGGTATTGAAAAAATAGCCTATCAACAATAATGTTTTCCCCCCAAACATGACCCCTTGTCTGCCAACTTTTTGAACATTTGGTCATGACAGAATATATATTTATTATATATTTTTTAAATAACGCATTGGCCTAAATAGAAATCATCAGAAACAAATATACAGCTGAACCGCTTCAACACGTCATGTTGTTTTTGATTTGTGTATTTCAAGGAATCAAACGAATGGATTGAACTCCATCATTACGACAGTAACTTGCTGCCACCTGCTGTAAACGTATCACTTCATTGATTCATGCTATATTTCTGGATTAATGTGACGCTCATACTTTAAATGAGGTTGCCCCAGGACATAAGTTTATGAAAGTATAGGCTAAAGACTACCACTGCTTAATAGAAAAACATGGTCTCGTTTCCAATGCATTGATCAATATGCTTGCGTGGACTTCACTGTAGCCTATATATGTGCTGCTTCCTTTCCGTGAGAAAATATCAAGCGCTTCCATTTCAGAATCTGTGTTATCAGATCTGTTGAAGATGCTGTTCATGTTTGTTAGCCCAGGACATTTTACAACACAGTAGGCTACAGTTAGGGTGATATGACTTAACCCGTGATGTAAGATTTTGGCCATATACCTATCCAAGTCCTTCATCACAGCAGGGCCGGCTCTAGCTCTTTGGTTGCCCTAGGCGAGATGTAGTTTTGCGCCCCCCACCCCACTCCACTCCACTCCACTCCACTCACTTTTATCGTCTCTAATTCAGCACATGTCTGTTTTCCTAGGCCTACCCCTAACCGAGAAGCACTTATTATTAAACACGTTCGACGCTTTATTTCCACTTTTCAAACATTTTCTCACTTTTTATTAAAAATATATGCCTTTCCAATTTGATATGTGATGGGAAAAGGGAATAGAGCGAGTGTGGCAAAAGGCAAGATCGAACCACTGATCGATCTGCATCAAATCTTGGTACTGTGCGTCTAACCACTACACCACAGCCACTGTTAAGAATTAGGTGAACACAGCATATTTGTGTTTAATGTAAATAATATGGCATCTTTCATTAGGCTGCTCCAGTAAAAAAAAAAAAAAACGAGAGGCCGTATTTATTTCCTTCCGACGCCCACGTAGAGAGCGTTTGTACTTTTCATAAATAACATGCATACGTTATCCATATTCATAACGAACTGGACTTTTGATATTTACATGACATCCATGTAGGTTATTGTAGATTATCAGTGAAGTTATGTTTGCAATACGTATAGTAATTATGTAGAAAACTAGCAAGTGATCGCTTAGTGACAATATTAATAATATTTATAAAATAAATATTAGTTGATAAGATTGATACTAAGTAATTTTATTTTGTTTGACAACTTATTGGCTGAGATAAGAAGACTAACCTCTATGCTGGGCTTTCTTTCAATTTTCTTCCTTTCTTTTTTTCTCTTTTTCCGTCCCTGTGCACCCGCGGGGTTCAGACGCCTCATTTTTGATGAACGCGCAAGATGAGCACTTGCCTGACCTAACGCCTGAACTAATAATCAATAATCACCGTCAATTCAATCTAATAATCAGGTTGATAAGTAATAAAACGTGTGGCTGAGGGGGCGCCCTATGATGATCATGTTTAATGAACATTATGTTGTATTTCGCTTGTTCCGATTCTATGCTTAATGGGTAGTAATGGGCGGCACTAGAGCGCGCTCGCGCCCCTAACACAATTGTCGCCCTAGGCAACCGCCTAGCTCGCCTATAGCAAACGCCGGCCCTGCATCACAGACAGAATCAACATCAGTAAAAAACATTAATTTTATTTATGCGCCATTTAGGACAGTGTGCAAATACCGAATTTAATCATCTTTTACATCTTATTTAATTTCAATAATTGAAAATTGCTTGAACTTTGAAACTAACAAGACTTAAAAACATATGCAAATGATAGATTTCCGTGACGATGCAGTACATAATCACTGACACAATCACGAATTTCACACACAGCGTTGCCCTCAGTTGCACTTTTTTTTTTTTGCACTTTTTTTGACTTCCAAAGGCTTGAGTCCAAGAGTTTAAGTGCAAGAGAGGTAGCATTTTGCGGTTTGAATTTGTTCTCTGTTATGACAAATGCATTTCTGAGTCAGGGTTAACTTAAAATCCTTAAGAAAATGAATCTTATTGTTGTGCATGATTTGAAGATTGTAATGAGAAAAATTGTCAAAAATCACCTTTTCCTCCGTGCCAAAGGAAATTTGAGTTTATCCTAATCTAAAAATGTGATGCAAATTTTTTTGTAAATTGGAAAAAAACAAATGTTATGAAATAAATAAATGGTATTCATGGTATAAAACCATGTGTAGGCCTATTTTATGATTAATATGAAAATCTGAATCAAAACTAATCAAAGTCATTTCTACCTTTAATAAATCAGATGAACTATAATTCCTTTATATTTAACCGAGTGATTTGAGAGGTTTTGGTGTGCTTGCTTGCTGTCTATTTTTCAATTCCACACTCTAGGTGCTATTGGAGATCTGTGTCAGGGCGCTGACAGGCCCGTCTTTGAGTGGTTGTAAACACCCTAACCGCAAGGGAAATAGGCCTATTTAACCCTGACCTTAGGGTCACATAAGGGCCTTTCTACGTGACTATTAGGGTTTCCATCCAAAGTACCTCTTTTGCCATATTTTATTTGAGAATAGAGTGGCTTCATTTGTGTATTAGATGTAGAATCAGCATGTTGTAGAACTGTTGAAGGAAATGATCATCTGAACTGTCCCTCACGCACCACTTCGTCCCGCAGGTCTCACCTCATTATCAGCTAATCTACATCTTTCCCTGTTGACCTCCTCCCCCTATTCCTACGCACTCTCTCATGCTGAGATCACTGAAAATACACACAAAATCTGTTACAATGTCAACCATACGATACAATAGTATATGTGTTTGATACCGTTTTAAATGTCTCAGTGTGACTGGTACAAAAATCTCATCCCCACAGAAGTTAACAAAAAAATGTTTAGATATCTTGTCTTGGTATGGTGGGTGTGGCTTTCAGCCGTTTGGTCTTTCATCAATAGAGGTCTATAGGACTTGATTAATGCAAATTTCCATTGTTAACATGTTTGCATTTGAAAGAGTTTTTGCATCTGGTTCTGGGTATTCAAAGAAAAAGAGATCAGTAGTATAAAAGGGCCGTTTGATCTTTTCTCTTTATTCCATTACAAATAGGAAATGAAATGATCAGATGATACACAGACCGTGCTCCGTTCAACTTTTCTGACATCCTTTACTCTTCCCTGATGATGACCTCTGGCCTATTTTCTGTAAGATCTGAATTTCTGCGGTTTGATTTTTAGAATATTGAATTTGGTGATCTGAATTTCTTCTTTATCGGAAATCTTGAATCTGTATTTTCAAAACCTGATTTTTTTTCCAGTCTATTAATTCAGAAGAAAATATCTGCCGTTTGAAAATACATGTCTATACAATTTCGACATAAAAACATTTCAGATGTTTTCAATTTCAAATGTTCTATATTCAACATTTAAAAATTCAAATTCAGAACTAGCTAAACTGCAACATAATATTCAATTTTGTTAGATTACACTTGTCAATAATTCAGATTTATACAATTCAAATTTAGATAATTTTGTCATATTTCTAGCTCCATACAAATCACAAATCCAACCGCTGTGCCCCAGTGGAGTTTTGCTGGCATCTAATGGGGAAAAGTTGGGACCACCCAAACAAAATCTTGCAACATGTTTTTAAAAATATATATATTGTTCTATAAAATGTTATTCATAAACTTAAAATTCTATTCATTTTTTTTTTTTTGGTTTCACTTTTTAAACTTTGACTTCAACAATAATTTGCCTTCTTTAAAATGAGACCAAACTGAATTCTGTGCTTCTAAGATACTTTTTTTTTAATGACAGTTTTTCGACATGGACATTTTTGTCCTCTGAACCATGTGCAACTTTATATAAAGTTTATATATAAATATTTTCTTAAAAGAAATGTGAATAATGTGCAAGAGCTTTCTGTATAAATATTTTTTTCCACAATTTTTATGTAAAATACAAATTTCTCAGATTTTACCAATGACTCAACTTGACATATCACAACTTACCCCTAACACGTTACATTTAAAAAAAAAAAAAGAATTCAGTTCATGACAGACATCCACACATATAAATTGACCTATTTTTTTCTTCTTTTTATTTCATATTTCTCTTCTTTTTTGACAACTTTAATAAATAGTTCACCCAAAACAATACATTCACTCACCCTCAAGCCATCCTAGGCGTACATGACATTCTTCTTTCAGACGGATACAATCAGATTTATATTAAAAAAAGTCCTGGCTCTTCCAAGCTTTATAATAACAGTGACTTGTTGATTTATGAAGTCCATAAAAGTGCATCTATCCATCATAAAACTGCTCCACACAGCTCCGGGGGGTAAATAATACATGGCATGTTTGTGTAAGAACAATATCCATAATTAAAAATTTTTAAAGTAAATAACGTGGAGCAGTTATATGATAGATAGATTTATGGACTTCAAAATCAGAGCATACTAATACTAACGTGCCTAAGACTTTTGCACAGTATTGTATGTGTAAAAGCTGCACACATATAATCCTATCATATGACATGGGTCTCATGGTATATGATGTGGGCCTGTTGAGTAAAAGCTGGTCTTACTTTCCTGATAAAAATATAAATATATCCTGTTTGTTGCTGGATTCATCTTTGATGATGTCTCCAGCTCATAAAATAACACATTTGCATGTCTTCTGGGACCCTGGGGGGTCTAAAGCTGTTAATATTGCCTCATCAAACACGTTCTTCAGTCCTTTCTGTATAAAAAAGGGAAAAAGTGAAACTCTGTTATGCTAATAAAGCAAAAGCATGGCTTCAGAAATACTGACAAGCATACCCACCTGCGTTAGAGCAGAGCATTCAACATATTTCACAGCCTTTAAGTCTTTGGCTAGTTTTTCAGCTGTCTCTGGGTTGATTGGCTTTTGTTTGTTTTTTGCAAGCCTTGCAATGGTTATAGGATCGTCTCTTAGGTCAATCTGAGTTCCAACCAGCAGAAAAGGGGTTTTCGGGGAGTAATAGGTTATCTCAGGCACCCACTGTATTTCAAATGAATTGTTGTTAGTAAAAAAAAATAACGATTCTATATTATTGACAGATTCCTGACAGACTCACCTTTTCTTTCACGTTTTCAAACGAGGAAAGAGAAACTACAGAGAAACAAACTAAGAAGACGTCTGTTTGGGGATAGTTTAGGGGCCGTAGTTGATCCTGACCTACAAAATATTGAAATATTCAGGTTGGTGAGGACCAGTTCTTGCGTAAATACTATGCATATGAAATCTGAAATATTTGGGGACATGTATAAGATGTTTCTCACACTGTATTACAAGTTGATAGTGCTTCATCAATTGTGTTATCATCATATACCTGCAGCATCAAATAATCTAATGGTATACGGTTCACCACCAATCATTACAGTCGCAGCTTGGTTTTCAAACATCTGGGGGAAAAATGACAAAGCAACCAAATTGACACTATCTTGCTTATTTATGTGTGTTGCAACCAATGGGATTTAACCATCTATTCAGCAGTGATAACTGATAATGGGTACAAAGGTTGTACTTTTCTCTTTCTCACGCAGGTCGAGATGAACATATCAGTCAGAGCAACGGTACTGCAAAGCCTACACAATTGTAGAAAATAAAATAATTCTTACTGTTGTTTCTGATGGGAACTCGTTTGTAAATGAAACCAAAAGGCTGGTTTTACCCACGCCACCATCTCCAACCACCACACATTTAATTGTGGACATCACTGTTGTCACAAGTTGTTTTCCAGTGTCTGGCATCAAATAATCTGTAATTCATAATAAATGCAGTTTAGTTTACAGAGATAGTTAGACTACTTGCATGCAACAGAAAAGAAAGATGGGGGAAAAAAACTATTTTGATTGTAGATTTGTGTCTCCTATAAAATAGTTTAAAGTAAAAAGCCATCTTGGTGACTTTATTGCTTTATTTTACAAGACACTTTTCTTTTTTTATATACATAAGCTCTAAGATGCAAATGAATTGCTAGTAGTAATTGTAATAGTTATGCTGATTTTATAATCTCTGCGACAGGTAGGTCATTCTCAGAATATGAAATCAAATACGACTATTCAAGCCTGAAAAGTATTCATTAAGTTTCAATCAAGTATTTAAGATACCCCAAAGAAAATACTTAATCCTGTAATAATAAAATGGATCGACTATAATCTGCACATTATATAAATGCACATTTTTAGTTGAATATTTTAATTTGTCATCCCAGGGACCTAAAAATAATTTACATGAAGAACATAAACATTACATTAAATAATGATTTAAATAATAATTTGCTAAAAATGTTAGGGCTTTATAAGAAAATGATTCCACATACTTGACCATGCTAAAAATCTGACCAGTGTTTTGAGATGCTGTTTACGTCATCTTAGAATTTTCTTCCTTTTTTTTTTATGAGAATGTCACAGGTGTTACATCCTTTTTTATTTTATTGTTAATGTACCTTCAATAAATACAATTAAAACAGTGAAGTTGTACTTTATTAGTAATAATTCCAGAATGCTATTATACTTACCATCAGTTTCTATTCTAGAAAACTGGTCTTAATTCAAATTTCTAACATTTTATTAAGTTGGGAACATTTTTGATTACACGTTACGGGAAGAAACAAACAAAAGCATGATAGAATAAAACGTCTTCGTTAAGTACTCATAGAGCATAGCACGTGTAATACAACAAGTATTGACAGTGACCGAGTTTTGACATTATGATAGATACCTAGTTTCTTAACCGTCTGACGAAACATGTTTAAACAACATATGAACTGGTCCACTGTTAACTATGTAAACATTTCACATAGGGAACTGCTCTTTACTTCAACAACAAACATTGCAATCTAAGAATTGATACAGATACGAGCAAGAATTTGCCATGGCTGTGCTGTCCATCCAAAACAGGACTCTGCCAATCACATTTCAAAATAAAAGTCTCTCCCCCTCATGTCCCCCTTAGCAAACTAGTTTGAGACCCTCAAATACCTTCAGAACTGTGGTGATTGTAATAAAATGCACAATCACTAATACTAGTGTCAGAATAAAGATTTCAGAACAAATAGAAGAAAAAAAGGTGCCATGGTGAATTCATGATTTTAACGCAACACCCCCACCCTATTTAACATTTCTAACATTTTATATCTAGTTATGCATTTAGACATAAGTGACCATTTCAACTAACTGATTGAATGAACATATTTGTTATCAATAGACCAACACTTTACTTATTTTAAAGTCCAAAAGACTCTGGAAAAAACATTCCGTGGAAAACAGTTCAAATAAATTAAAGAGTGAAATGAAAAAAGTTAAGTTTTCGGTTACTGGTCAACCCTCATTTCAGTTGAAAATAATACAAAGTTCCACAAGGTGTATTATATTGTCACTTCACAGAGCACTACACACATTTACCAGGTTTATTCATTTTTAAAGATGTAAAACAAAAAAAGTAAAACTGTTGTTTCCCTGAGTCAGTTTACTCTGAAAGAGAAAGATGAAAAGTGCACCATAAACTTCAGTTCATTTCAAGAGAACTTAGTCACAAGCAAAGTAATCCTTTAGTGGTGCTAAAAGATGTCTTATGACAGGGACACTCCAGGACTTCCCCAACACTTTCTGCCTCTGCATACGCCCCATGTTTTTCACATCCGTGTAATGCTTCGGAAATCCAAATATTCTGTAAAAATGAAATTGTAGGACTGAGCATAAATAAAATACATAATTTGTGACTGCATTTGGAAAGAATTTAAAACTGAAAGGATAGAATTAGTAAAAGTTACTTCTCCAATTCAGTGATCCACAGACTGTCATCTTGTCCATTCATGATGATGGGGTAATGCCTGTCATCGACACCTGGTCTCTGTATGTTTGGTCGTGTGGTGATAGTGCGAACTTTTTCATACTGCAAAATGGTACATTACATAGCGTCAGAACTCGTGGATAACACACACAAATGAGTGTAATGGGATCATTAAAATGCATGTATACTGCATATCTTTGGCTACAACTCATGACTAACCTTTGCAGTGCGGCCAGCCTCCAAACAATCCTGAAGACAGAGTTTATCTTTCTGTGATGCTATGATTGGTCTGGTCAAAACAGAATAAAACACTTATTCCCAGTTTCACATACAAGGCTAAATCTACTCTCAGATGAAATGCAAGTACGAGCTGTTTTAACTGAAATAAACATGCACTGACAACTCTTAATTCAAATAGTGTCATTGTTTTGTCTCTTTATGCACACCAGTAATGCTTTTTTCTAAGGCACGTTTATAAAAGCTACTTAAAAGGTCCTTATTGGACTAAAACCTAATCCTGGCTTATTCTAAACCCGATCTGTGAAACCAGGCCCATGTAAATCTTAAGTGAGATAGTCATATAAATATAACAGACTTACCTGTTCATGCCAGGTATGTTTCCCCAGAAGTATCTTGCTCTGTGAGCTGGACTCACTTTCACAGCATCAACAAGCACAGGGTTACACTAAAAACAAGCCACACATACTTATTACACCATGTGAAGCTGAAGGAATTTTACAAACATACCAGTTTCAAATCCTCAATCCAACAAAACCATATCACACTTACTTCCAGAAAGCGGCAGATGTCAGCTTTAACTTTGGTTTCCATTGACACCACGTTCTCAAACAGCCAGAAGAATGGCTGTGGGTCGTCCTCTTTCGGTTTCATGACATTCAGAAGCCGATAAAATTCGAAAAATAGCCGCCCAGTGCCCTCTGCAGAGAGTAAAGAGGATCAAATATGCAATGAATTGTTATATTATGAGACCAGGTGCAGTGTCCACACAGCAGTTTCTCAAAATCCTCCCATTTTATGCATGAACCATGTGTTCATTTTGAGTATCCAGAAATTTGGCTACTGGAAAAAGGATTATAGTTCACCAGATCAAGAAATTGCTTCTCAATTTTGTGTGAAGCATACATCAGATGTGTCTTACCAAACAAGCCTTTTCGGCTAGGATTGGCTGTACACAAGTCATTACAAGGACTTCCACCGATGAGGAGATCAAATGGGCCCCATTCCTCAACCTGAACAATGAAAGAGAATAAACTTGAGCAGATTCTTCTTCGGATGTGAAATCAGTGCATTTGTACAGAAATGTTTTAAAGACAGCCAAAAAAAAAAAAAAAAAAAATATTTTGTATACATGTTTTTTAGTAATGTTTTTAACATCAGCCACATGAGTGATTTTCCCATCATGGTTGACCATAGAGATGATAACAGATTCTTCATCAATTTCTGAGGCCACATATTTTTCTACTTTGAAGCCAAGATCCCTCAGAACGAGGTACCCTGAAACACAAATGCATTTAAATGAACCACATGACCACTACAAAATCAGACTGCAGTTGATGTGTATTAAACTACAAGTGATCCAGGAAGTTGGGAAGTTACCTGTGGCTATACCATCAAATAAGGAAAGCACTCTGATTGGACGTTGCAGGTTAGCAGGGATTGATGGGTAAACACGATGGGGCTCCTTAGGAGTACAAATGTCAGAAGTCAAAGTAATACAAAAACAAATCAGGAAGATTGTCTAATACTTTTACAAGATGATGAACTTTATGAAACAAGCACTAACAAACTCCATGGCACTGTTGTTGGCAAAGAATTCCTGCACACGGATGCTCCAGTCGTGCCTGGGCTTCAATGCTCCAGAGCTGCTCTCAGGTGCACACAGGTAACAGGTCCACGGGTCCACATTTTTCAGCCGGTTAAATGTCCCCTCACCCACTAGGATATCCAGACAGTCCACACAATAGCAGCTAGAAAAAGAAAAGACCAAATTAGATTGGTGGTCAAAATCTTTTAAACTGATTGCACGATTACACACATTTTTCTGCATTTGTTTTGCAATTTACTTTAGCATCAACAGTAACTCAAGGTTACTGTTACCTCAAAGGGAACCTAGACTTCAGAATATCTGAAATGTCGCCTTTTGCTTTCATGGCAGCAGCACTTGACAAGCATGAACTTTTAAAAAGATTTTGTGCAAAACCTGATGATCATGTGCTCCAGCATGATTTGAGAATGATTCAAAAAGCATCTTAAGCTTGGGAGCAAAAACAAAGTGTTACAAGATCAGTGATTGACTTCTTGATTAGTGACCTGAGAAATAGAGATGGTTTTGTGATCAACACAACTACACTCACCGACAACAGCTGTCATGGCCGCACAGAATGACCTCCATGCCAGAACAGCACACGGTGCAGTACGACTGATAGCCATCTTCATCATAACGGTACAGCGTCTCCGTGAAATTATACTGTGACAAAGAAACAGACGCACTGTTGAAATCTTTCAGCTACTGAGCATTAATAAACACAGATGAACAGTACAATGCTGTAGCAAATGGTGTAGACTTTGTTTCTTAACAGATGTTTGATGATTAATAATTTATTCACAAAAGCATATATTTTACCACCAGTCCAGGTACTGCAGATGTAAAATAGCCTTTTGGCCAATTCTGGCACATTGTACATTTATGTATTATTGATGTGCATTGTACCTGTCAAATAAACCTAAAATAAAAATAAATAAAAATGTGTGGTCAGGTGCAGATTTTGAACATTAATTTATCCCAAAAGTGTTGGGTTTAGGTCAGCTTTGCTAGAGATCAAAAATAGGAGAAATTAGAACACTTAATAGAAGTTAGTTCCACTTCATTTGCTATTTGCCTAATTAATGCTGTTCACATTAAAAATCTGAATCATTTGAGCATTTGCCTAGTTTATTCTTAAATGGGCATAAGCATTATTTAAACCAGCTAAGTCAATTAGCCGATCTCTATCAGATTCTAATCAGAATTATGAATCTGATACTTCTACATTGGGCTGTGATTATGAGTCATTTTAACCAAAGCAGGAAAGAAAAAGCTGAATTTGACACTGAATTGGATATACCTACAACCAATCAGTGACGTGTATTAAGCGACGCATAGTTGTCAACAGAACTCAACTGCACACACGCTGGAAGAAGAAAATGAGGAGTGTAAACAATCTTTGCCAGTGTTGTAAAAATTATTTTTAGGATTAAGAGTTCTTACTAACATGATCATAATTTTTGAGAGAAATTGTAAAGGTGAATGCATATATGAACAAGTTCTGTTTAGGATTAGAACAAATTCAACCCAAGCACTCTTTGGTGATGTGGATGATTACGTTACTGTTGATCATCTGATGACCCGCCCTGACAATTTGATTGGTCCGAACTGCTTCTGAAATCTTGTTTTCTAAATATATTGACAAATAGTTTTCAAATGTAGCCTTTGATTTTATACAACTGTTTCTAATGTGTGAAATAGCCAAACTCTTAAAGTAGGATCAGGTGTCCTGCTGCCAAGCAAAAAATTAGACGACACTAGATTCTGACTAGACCTGTGAAAACTACTAATGTGGGATGTGAGGAACATTTACAGTTATGTAATTACACTGTACCTTGCATTTTATGCACAGACTCCCTTGGAAGAGTGGGTGGATGATTTCAACAAATGTACTTCCACATGATAAGCAGAACTCTGAGAGGTAAAACAAGTGAAACTAGGATGAAATTTACTCATTAATCAACAGTTATTGCAATGTCTAGGAAAGGGGTTCTCACCTTCAATGTTTTTCTTATTTTCCAGAAATTCATGCACCATTTGGTCTGAAAACATTTCAATAAACACCAGGTTACATGGGATTCTTTTTTTATTTACCATCACAATTTTAATAGCAACAATAAATATCAATGGTGTACATACATCTTTTTTGACTGTTCTGTCTGGACTCGACTTGCATACTTTCTCTGTTAATTAGAAGCTTATTCCAGTATGTGCGTTTCTGTTCTCTGTGTGTCCTCACAGTCTGCAGGGATCTCTGATTCAATTTTAAATGCATGAATTTTCTGTAAACATCTGTTTTTCTAAGGTTTATCGAACCTTTGTGCAGGTCCAGAGATTCAGGGAGTTTATTTAGAGATACTGTTAATTTAAATAAATTTTCTCTATGGTCTTTGTAGTTCAGAGAGGATCCAACATTCCCATTCACTGATCGTGGCATAAAAACCTCTTCTAATAAAGGAAAAAAAGACAAAAATAGAGCAAATTAACAATGAATATTCAACATTACAGACCATGCAATGAAATACAGTAGAGGTATTCAGTGCTAGTCTGCTGCATACCATTGTATTCTGATTGAGGTCGAAGTCCATCTGGACCTTTTGGTTTAAAGCCACCAAAAGCCCAGTTCAACATAACTCTAAGCATCTCATCCATAGAGTCCGTCTCAGGAGAAAAAAACATTCTACTGCGCCTGGACGCCACCTGGAGAATAGCATGTATAAAACCTTGCTTGCATGTTTACAAGTGTTTGTGTTTATTTACTTGCATCCACAAGTTGTTTGAGGTTTTAGAATAATGTCAGAAATTGCAGTCTGCACCGTGGTAAATGGATATTAGAGTGCTAAAACATGGTACTAGCATAATAAAAATGTCATTACCTGCAGAGAATTGAAGATTGCATCTTTATATGTCGCTACTGTAGCGAAGGAATTAGAACAGAAGCACTTTGCAAATGAAAAGAAGGGCAGGAGATCGTCTACTTGGATCTACAACGGAAAAAATAAATAACATGATTTTTTTTTTTTCGTTGAGCAAATAGAAAGCAGAAAATTTGCACATAAGACTCTGCATTTGTATACCTCAGACAGCATTCTGTTCCCAAAGAAAATTACTTTCCGTAAGGAGCCACAAGGCTTCTTGCTGTCCCAGCTCTGAACCAGTCCAGGCCAAAGACCAAAGCCCTCAATCGGCCCCCAAACCATCTCACCAACTGTGCTATTGCCCTAAAAAAGCAGTAGTCATTAGACAGTCTGAGATCTAATCAGGCAGATTACTTTAAAGATGAAGTGTGTAATTTTAGAAATGTTCATCTCATTATAAAGCTATCATGATTATAAATCCTCACATAAAGCTATCATAACTTCATAAAACATGGAATAAAGCCAAATGGCCTACACATTATAATACTTTTATGGTTAATTTGTACAATTTTGAAACTTTAATGCTTCAAAGCAAATTTATTTCAAATGCATTTTGTGGGCGAGGTTGAGAACCCAGGCGCAGTTTATTTAAATCTTAACATAAATCAAAATCAAAACAAAACAGACTTTGCAAAACCAAACAAACGACTTGACTAAACATGACTTAAACAGAAACTCATCCATAGTGGTTACACTTAACAAACCCCGACAAAGATACATGGCAAACATGAGGGCTTAAATACACAAAGACTGAGGACTAGACAAGACACACCTGTGAACAATGATTAAACAATAAACCAATGAAAACAAGACACAACAGAACACAAGACCAGAGGCCTATTGCATGAAGCTAGCTGAACAAACTCTGAGTAGGTTTTCAGAGTAGGTTTAGAGTTGACAAATTCAGGTAAATCCAACCTGATTTAAATCAAGTTCAACTGTTTCTCAAAGCTCGGTATAAACTTTCTCTATCAACTCAGGTTTAATCCAGAGTTTGCGATTAACTCTGAAGCGTGTGCACCTGAAAGTGTGGCAAACAGCCAATCACTGTCTGTTTGATTCACTTCTCTTCTGAAGATTGAGAAATCGTTTTGAAAATTATCATGAAATTAAATGCGTTTACAAAGCAGGAATAAACACTGCTGCTGCAGCGAAAGTTTGAGAAGGCAGCTGAAAGAATATCTGACTAAGTCAATGCATGATGTAAATCAAAGAAATATGCCTACTAATTATAGATTCACAAAGAGTTTAATGCATACGCGTTGTTAAAAACAATTATGAATGCCTGTTTTATATTTATATTAATATGTGGCTACTTGTCAATTAATATAATTCTATGAATATATTAATTAAAAGTAATTACAATTCGTAGCCTATAATATAAATATAATAAATAATTAGCACCAAAGGATAAGCAAATTTGTCTCGACGGTTTTTTCACTATAAACTGCAAATTTGGAACAGCGGGTGTGGCTTTAGAGTGTCTTTACTTGCAGCTGATTGGTCCAGTTTGGGTTTGCGATCTCTAACCCAGAATAAAACCGGCTCCAGAGCAGATTAGCCGTGTAGTGTAAGTTACCATGGAGATGAACACCACTAAAAACCAATCCACCTTCTTGAGCCCGAAAAACCAGGGTTTGCTCAAACTAATCTTAAACTTACCCAGATAGCAACTGAAACCAGCTTTGTGCAACAGGAGCACATGGCAGGATCATATGACAAACAAGGAAGTGCATGACAAAACATGACAGTAAACATGATAAACTATAGGCTCGTGGGCTGAAGCTGGAGCGGGTTCTTGGCAGACTGGAGCGGGCTCATAGGCTTGAGCCTGGACGTGGACTGAAGCTGGAGTGGGCTTGTGGGCTGGAGCCGGAATCAAAACACCAAATCTAGTCTTGAGGGACCGACTTGGGGGAGGGATGGTGGGCTGGAGCCGGACTCAAAACACCAAATCTAGTCTTGGGGGACAGACTTGGGGGAGGGATGGTGGGCCAGGCCCGTGCCAAGGCACCATACATGAACTCTGGCATGGCTGGGAATGGCCTGGGAGCGTGGGTGGACCTGGACCCTGTGGCGTGGGCAGACCTGGACCCTGAGGCGTGGGCGGACCTGGAACCTGTGGCGTGGGCGGACCTGGACCCTGTGGCGAGGGCGGGCCTGGACCCTGTGGCGAGGGCGGGCCTGGACCCTGTGGCGTAGGCGGACCTGGACCCTGTGGCGTAAGCGGACCTGGACCCTGTGGCGTAGGCAGACCTGGACCTTGTGGCGTAGGCGGACCTAGACCCTGTGGCGTAGGCGGACCTGGACCCTGTGGCGTAGGCGGACCTGGACCCTGTGGCGCAGGCGGACCTGGAGCCTGTGGCGTAGAAGGACATGGACCCTGAGGCGTAGGAGGACATGGACCCTGTGGCGTAGGCGGACCTGGATCCTGTGGCGTAGGAGGACCTGGATCCTGTGGCGTAGGAGGACATGGACCCTGAGGCGTAGGAGGACATGGACCCTGAGGCGTAGGAGGACCTGGACCGTGAGGCGTGGACGGACCTGGACCCTGTGGCGTGGACGGACCTGGACCCTGTGGCGTGGAAGGAACCTGGATCCTGTGGCGTAGGCAGACCTGGATTCTATGGCGTAGGCAGACCAGGACCCTGAGGCTTAAGGTGGAGATCCACTTGTCCGTGCAACACTTCTGTCGCACCACGCTCCACTTTATTCCTATGGGTGATGTCAAACGACTTTAACGCGCCCACATAGCATTCCGGGAAGAGAGCGCTGCATTTACAACGATTTGAATGTGCAAATGACGGGAAGCGTCACAACATCACGCTTTAGTCGTGTCGCAAAAGTGGATCTCCACGGCTAGGCAGACCTGGACCCTGAGGCGTGGGCGGACCTGGACCCCGAGGCGTGGGTGGACCTGGACCTGGACCCTGAGGCGTGGACGGACCTGGACCCTGTTTCGTGGGCAGACCCTGTCCCGCCCCTCAAGACTAGATTTGGTGTTTTGAGTCCGGCTCCAGCCCATGTCCAGACTCCAGCTCACGAGCCTGCTCCAGCTCACGCCCAGGCTCCAGCCCATGAGCCCGCTCCAGTCTGCATGGGCTGGAGCCTGGACATGGGCTGGATCGGGCTCGTGAGCTGGAGCCGGAGCTGCGGGACCGCGGAGTCCCTCATCTACAGTCCCCACAGTGAAGGACGACCCACTCAGCAATAGGGCAAAGTCTATGTACTGGGGCAAAGTCCACGGCACGGTGTTCTCAGGCATCAGGTAATCAAAGTCATAAAGTCCATTAAGGAAAATGCACTTAAGGGCGACATCATTAAAATCGACCTGATGGCAAAGTTCACAGAACTCCTGTACGTAGTCCTCAATGGCCCAGTGGCCTTGTTGGAGGCGCAATAGGCAAACTCAGTTATTTGATGTATGTGTACCCACTGCCGGTGAGTCCATTGTATGTCAAGTAAAGTTTGTTTAAATCAAGTCAAGTTTTGTTAAGTCAAGTCTTTTGTTTGTTTAAGCCAAGTCTTTGTTTTATGGTTTTGATTTTTGTTAATAAAGAACTGCACCTGGGCTCTCAACCTTGCCTCCCAGTGGATGATTGTGACAGGGAAAGTATTCTTGTGGTGAACTATTACATTCATATGCAGAGTTAACCAAGCCATTTAGGATGATTTTCCCCAGAAATGACTGATTTTGAGCCTGGGATATGCGTTATATAAACCAATGGCTGAAAGGGAATGTGTTTGGGAACCCTGTTCGAAATGTATTTTTTATTACAATTCATTTTGGTGAGATTTAAAAAAAGAAAATACACACTTCAGGTTAATACAATGCATTCAAAGTGAAATAAAAAAAGTAATTATCTGATTTTAGAAATGTTAAAATTGTTACCTGGTATGGACTGTTTGTTTTCTCATTGTTTTTTGTGATGTTTCCTTTTCTTTTCTGGAAGAGAAAGCTAAGTTTTCAATTAAAATATCCACAAAAAACACACCTTTCTTCGCAAACAAGTGCATTTACCTCAGTCCATATGACATCACTACTGCTATAAGTATCATCATCACTGCTGCTGCTGCTGCTGCTGCTGCTGTACTCATCATCACTGGACACATATGGCTGATCTCCTGGCAACATAAAAAGGACAAAGATAAAGATTTGGGCCAAGTTACAAAGTTTCAGAAAAAACAAATACCACAGAGCCTAAAACCTTTTCTGTCATTTTGCCTTTCTGAGCCTGAATCAGACGGGACTGGCACAATATCCTCAATTTCCATTGCCACAATTTCTTCCACTTCCATTAGGTCAATAACATCTGAGAATCAAACGCATTTGTTAGAGTGTGATTTATAGCAAATAGTTCCTGAACAGTTTATTAACCTTGCTGTCATGTTGTAATGTTATAACATGCCTTTTGGCTTCAAAGGTACAACGACCTGTGTTTCATTACCGGATGTGATGCTCCCTTGAGTCTCTGGGCTGAGATGTGATGGAGCGCTTTTATATGAGCTGCTGTCTGTGAAATCCTCAGCCATGTCTTTCTCCTCACAGTCCTCCATTTGCCTCACATTGAGATAGTCAGTTTGATTAAACATCTGAGAAAGACAACCCCAAATAAAAAACAAACTTTTAGATGTTTCCTGGATTAAAACCCACTATCATGACATCACTAGAGTGTTCTAGATGGTAGACTAGTGAGTTGCTAGAAACTGGTCTGGATGTTCTAGATACTTTAAATAACACCTAACCTCATTTTCATAAACAAAATTAAATTTTATTTAAAAAAAAAATCATTTTCTCTTTAAATTTAAATCATTTTTAAATAATTAATTAAAAGTGGTTTGAGAAACATTTTGTCACACGGATATCGGATTAATGAATATTAGGTTTCTCTAACTTTTCATAGTTCAGTGACTCACCCGTTCAAAAATTGCTTCTTTTTTCAACGTTTTGGGGAGGGCCAATAAGCTAATGATAACTTTCCCAAAACTAGATGTCCTTCCCATAATCCTCAGCTTGGTCTTCCAGTACTGCTCCACTGACTGGTCAGCTGGGAGTGCGTCACCCTCATCAATGAACTGGTACTCCAAAAACTCATCAGTGAGCAAGCTGACATTCTCAGAGCTTGAGCAAACCCCAAAACAGACACCTAAATCTTGAACGACTTTGCCAGTCACCTCAAGCTTTTTTCCTGGACTTAATACTAATGACAAGTTTCTCAGGGTGGAGTCTGGGAAGGGTAAACGTTCAACAATATGAACAGTAACAGACGTGTAGAAGGAGATGATGGAATGGTGGAACGTCTCCAAGTAATCAGACAACCCCACAGAGCATTGCAGGAGAAAATCAGCAGCTTGTTTGCCAACTTGAACGTCTCCTCTTGGTAAATGTCCCACTGTGTCCTGTACAAGTGAGGTCTTTCCTCTCCTCAGAAAAAACTCTGCTGCTTTTGGTCTGAGGAAACTCGCAGTGTAACGTCTCACTAATTGAGAAGCATCTTGGAGCAGCTCTGTCACGCTGACACCTCGGTCAAAACTCTCCTGGAAATCACAAAGAGGTTGCAAAGCATGGCTAAGAAAGAGGGCATTGAGTCGTATTTTGGGATCACCAAGATGACAAATTGCATTTTCATCTGTATCCAGAGATTCAAAGTATTTCTCAAGGTCTGACCAAGCCAAAGTAATTTTCTGGATTATTCTCCAGAAGAGAGAACATTGAGACAGCAGGAGAGTATTGAAGTTTGACCCTTCAACATCTTCAAGCAAATTTTGAAGACCAGCTGGGAAAGATGGAAAGTGTTTGTAGATTTCTGTGATGAGATTCAGTATCAGGTCAGAAAACTCCATTTTCATGACACCATTCTGACACGCTTGTCCTGCCATATCTGTAAGTCCACATAAAGATACAATCTCAGGTTTCAGCAGCTTTAGACCTGCGAGAAGACCTTCATGATCTGGGAAATTTGTATAAAATATTGCCATGTTCATTAGAGGTATTGTGAACTTCTTCAGCATCTCCACAATGCTGGAACAGACGGCATCAGCAGTCTCTTCCTTTGGATGAAGAACATCAAGAAATCTGATCTTGTTTTCCCCAGTAGCTTTGTCAAAAAAGCCCAACAGGATCACACTGGCCTGTTTCTCATCCTGAAGCTCCAGATCATGGTATAAATAAAGGCAGTATGGAGTCTGACTGCAGAAAGATGTAATATCATCCCAGTATTTCTTGCTTAATACTAGACTGTACTTGCTATTGGTAAAGTCTGATCCAGCATCAGTTGAGGTAGATGAGCAATACTTTCTGATGAAATGCATTGCAGACGGGCTGCAGGAGAAAGATTCATCTGATTTCTTTTTAGCATTATTCATCCTCTGGTTTGGGCACTTAACTTGTTTGAATATAGGACTGTTGATTCTTGAAGCACGTTTCCCCTTCTTAGCTATAAATAAAATAATGACAGATAGAATTTAGTTTTCAAGACCAATAACCTTTTTTTTTCTCCATGTACTCAGTCAATAAAAATTAACACCTACACATTTCTCTGTGATCATGTAAGTTTTAAGGATTTATCCAGTCACCAACAATTGCTGTTCCAGTTTCTATAAAAAGGGGGAAAAAAGATGCGTGATAATAATAATAACGTTGATCATTGCACATCATAATTATAAATAAAATATAAAAAAACACTGCATAATAAAAACCTCAAAAAGTTTGACTTAAAGTTTGTCAAACTTTAAATTAATTACATAAACATTCAGAGAGGAATAATGTCAATAAATATGCAAAAAAAAAAAAAAAACTGGAAATGGGAAAACGCACCATGCAAATGATATTTTTAATGAAATGTTACCTATCACAAACGGAAAAAAAGTTTGAAGTTAGTAATAAATGACATCATGACTTCCCAATTAAAATGTTTAACCAGGTAACAAAAATACCTACGGTGTGCTTCACTTGACTGAAAGTGGCTTGCACTGTCATTGTAAGTCGGTGAGTGAGTGATATTGTTTCTCCAATCTTGATTCATCCGTATTTTTTCCATAACCTGCAGAGAAATTGTAGAATGTTTGAAAAGTATGAAAAATATGGGTTTGGTTTGAAAAATCCTGAACGAAGAAAACACTGAATTCCATAGCTTAACCAGGATACGCTGCACTGATTTTTTTCACTAAACAAAAAATGTATCAATTACACTTACAAACATCATAGTATGCTTATTTAGACCTGTAACATGCCGCTATAATTATAAACACACATGTTTAGACCAAAATAAGTCAGTAAATTGAAAAGACCATTATTATTTTTATTATTTGAGCGAGCAAGTTTGTGTGGATGACAGGAGAAAGCGCGTGCTGAAAATAAAGATGGTAACGTTAAGTTAACAAACCACGAATTACGATGGGCTTCTCACTACACTAAATCTAATATATTAAACTTCTACATCTGATAATTCTAAGGCTTTTGCACTGTGGTTTTAAATTAATATTGTATTTCACTATATTGTCAGTTAATGAGTAATTCCGTGAATTAACGTTATAAATAAAAATGTAACCCGCAGACTGCTGAAAAGAAAAGCAACAAACCGAAGATGTTTTCTTTTTGGCCGGAGTCCCATTTAGATAGACGGCTTTACACCTGGCATGCCCAGAATTCAGTGTCAACACTTGAGAAATAAGACAGCTTTGAGAATGGTTCGTCCACACATGGCCACGTTCATTTACCGCGAAAACTTAAACCAGAGGAAACGGATGCTGCTGCCAACATGAGCGCAAGACAAGTGGCCTTCAAAAAAAGCGGTCATTCCTTCACATAACACGTTTATGTAAACACTTCACACACAGAACTTGTCGTAAATACTCTTCTATCATTGTAAAACGGAGTACTAAACAACTACTTACACAGTGGGAAGACTTTTTCATGGCTGCCCATACAAACAAAACACTCTTCTGTCTTCACGTTTCAAAATAAAAGTCGTTTTGTTTCTCGTTTCTTTAGGTAAGGGGTAAAACTTGTGAGACTTTTTAAATACTCTCAGAATAGATGAAAACAGTGAATATCTAAATAACTAATTATTTAAGTAAATTTATCTTCTATGAAATATTTAACCTGTGGTTATTTTAAATTATCAAAATAGAAATGGCATTTCTTAAAATGTGGGGGAAAAGATGCCCTGTGGTGAATTTTTGTAACTTTTGATTTATTTATTTGATCATATAAATAGAGACCAACACTTAACACATTTACTAGGTTTATTCATTTAGCTTAATCCCACATCAAATTGGTCAATCCATTATCTTTGCGTGATTATACATAGAGTAAAAAGTGACTTGTGATTTAATGCATCATTCAGTAGAATCAACTTTCTTTTGTTTCCCAGCATCCATTATTCCATACAATTCTTCAGTTAGTTAGTCATAACATTTGAGTTAAAAAAGGTACAAATCTTAAAAGCAACAAACTCATGTCCCTGAGTCTTTCCACACTGACAGAAAAAGATTAAGTAATACAAAAACATATCATCATTAAAAACATCTGTTCATTTCAATGGGACCTCATCACAAGCAAAGTAATCCTTTAGTGGTGCTAAAAGATGTCTTATGACAGGGACACTCCAGGACTTCCCCAACACTTTCTGCCTCTGGATACGCCCCATGTTTTTCACATCCGTGTAATGCTTCGGAAATCCAAATATTCTGTAAAAAGTGCAAGTGTGACAGTGAGCATGAATAAAATACATATTTATGCTTAACTTTTTATTTATAGCTAAAGGAGTAGAAGTTAAACATACTTCTCCAATTCTGTGATCCATATATTATCATCTTTTCCATTCATGGTGATGGGGAAATGCGCATCATTGGTGCCCTGCTTCAGTGAGTTTGGTCGTGTAGTGATAGTGCGAACTTTGTCATACTGCAAATTAAGTACAATTAGAGATGTCACAACTCAATGAGTCATCACTACAGTACATCACTGCAATAACCACATACTGCATATCTTTGGCTAGAAGCTCATGACAAACCTTTGCAGTGCGGCCAGCCTCCAGACATTCCTGAAGACGAAGTTTATCTTTCTGTGATGCTATGATTGGTCTGGTCAAAACAGAATAAAACACTTGATGAATATCATAATTACATACTTAACACAGTTGAGTGAATTTACCAGGGGAAAAGTCTTAAAGGAACTGTATGTAAGAAATGCATGTCAATTAATCATTAAATGGCCCTGATATGTCACTAGACATTAAGAAATCACGTTCATTTCAAATACTTATATCACTGACAACAGTAGTCCGGCCAGGACATTGTCATTTAAACGTTGTTGTTGCAGCCTTAAACTGATGTTGATGTCGTGTTTTGGCCTGAAGAGCCGCCCTCCACCCATCTACCAATCACGTCAGTAGTGTTTCAGCATCCAGGTTGCCAGGTCTGCTCTAGTTACCACAGCTGCAGCTCATAGACCGTAAAAAAATTTGGATGACACGACTTCATCCGTTTCTGCTGACCAGAGTTGAAGCTTTCAGACGGGCCACACGGCACTGACATCTTGGGACCGGAGTCTGCGCAGTAGAGAGCAGGAAGTACAGCTGCGATATCAAAAGCCCGCCCACACTCACAGATGTAGAAAAATGAATTATGTTGATGAGAAAGAAACAGTTATGGAAATGTAGAATTTAAAGCTAGAGCTCCAATTTGCTCCCAAAAATCCAGAAAAAAAGTCTGTTAGTGCCGCAGTGACAACTTCACTCCTCGATCACGTCGATCTCAGCTGTCAATCATGAGGTCACAGAGCGTCAAATAACTAATTAAAACTAAACTTATTAAAAAAACAACTCTTAAAATGAGAACATTGTGATGATAACTGCCTACAATGACATAAACTAACTTTGGGGGAAAATATTTGAAGTTTAATTTGATTGTTTAGTTTGCCTCACATCCATTAGAAAACACGGAGGATCGGCTATACTGGGACCGGTCACCTGGGGCGATCAAGGCGCAGAGGCTTCAGTTTCTGAGAGGGGTGCTGCAGCTACAAACGTTCCTGCAGCCTATCTGGCAACCTCCAGTCAGGGGGGAGTACCACACCTGCAGTACCAGTTTTGGCCACAATCTTACATACAATTTCTTTAAGTGAGTGAGATAGTCATACGAACATAACAGACTTACCTGTTCATGCCAGGTATGTTTCCCCAGAAGTATCTTGCTCTGTGAGCAGGACTCACTTTCACAGCATCAACAAGCACAGGGTTACACTAAAAACAAACCACACACTTATTACACCATGTGACTAGGAAAAAAAGGGGAAATTCAGCAGCTTTTACTGTACTGAGAAGCCGGAACGGAGATTTTTAAATGTACACATTTTAATTTACAATGCTGAGTCTTGATCAAATCCTCTATCCAACACAACAATATCACACTTACTTCCAGAAAGCGGCAGATGTCAGCTTTAACCTTGGTTTCCATGAACACCACATTCTCAAACAGCCAGAAGAATGGCTGTGGGTCGTCCTCTTTCGGTTTCATGACATTCAGAAGCCGATAAAATTCGAAAAAAAGCCGCCCAGTGCCCTCTGCAGAGAGAAAAGAGGATCAAAGATGCAACAATTTTTTTTATTATGTGACTAGATGCCAAGTCCACGCAGCAGCATGTTCAACAAAACCTTAAAGTTCCCGTTCTTCGCGATTCCATCTTTCAAACATTAGTTAGTGTGTAATGTTGCTGTTAGAGCATAAATAATACCTGTAAAATTATAAAGCTCAAAGTTCAATGCCAAGCAAGATATTTTATTTAACAGAAGTTCCCTTTCAAAGCTTACAGCGAACGGCCGGTTTGGACTACAGCAGGAAGCGCAGGGATGTAATGATGTCACTAGAACTGTTTGTTTGTTTGTTTGTTTGTTTGTTTGTTTGACTAACCCTCCGCCCACAAGAACACGCAAAATATGGGGCGTGGTGTTATTGCTCTCCCACGTGGAGAAGAGCGCGCATTTAGCGCTTGCATCTCCCCGTTATGGTAAGAGGCGGGACCTTTCCGGGCAAAGTGCGCTAAGCTGCTGTCCAATCACAACACGGGAAGCGCTGGCCCAATCAGAACTCGTTACGTATTTCTGAAGGAGGGACTTCATAGAACAAGGAAATCATCAGGCCATTTTTAGGACAGAGGAAACAGCGCTGTACAGATAAGTAAATTGTGTGAAAAATACTGTGTTTTTTTACACGCGAAACATGAACTCATGCACACTGTAAACATAATCAAAGCTTCGAAAACACGAGAAGAATGGGACCTTTAAATTTAAGGTGGAATACGTGTTTTTTTTCTTCTGCGGGACGAGAGAAGACACAAAATCAATGCATCTCTATTATTGTGCGGGAATAAATTTGCGGGCGGGAGTGGACATAAATATTGCGGGAGCGGGAGTGTAACACATACGTTGCGGGAGCGGGCGGTAATGGTCAGAAATTAGGCGGGCGCGGGATGAAGAAAACAGTCCCGCGCAGGGCTCTAGTGTTAGCCATGTGTTATATAGTTAGTCAGAATCCAGAATTTTGTCTTACCAAACAAGCCTTTCCGGGCAGGATTGACAATGGACAAGTCATTACAAGGACTTCCACCGATGAGAAGGTCAAATGGGCCCCATTTCTCAACCTAAACAATGAAAGAGAATAAGCTTAAGCAGATTCTTCTTTGTATGTGAAATTACATCTTCTGCATTTATGTATTTATAGACTGAATACAAACAAGATGATGAAAAACTTATTTTTCAGCCGTACATGCTCTTTCGTGATGTTTTTAACATCATCCACATGAGTGATTTTTCCATCATGGTTGACCATAGAGATGGTAATGGACTCTTCATCAATTTCTGAGGCCACATATTTTTCCACTTTGAAGCCAAGATCCCTTAGAACGAGGTATCCTGAAACACAAATGCATTTAAATGAACCACATGACCACTACAAAATCAGACTGCAGTTGATGTGTATTAAACTACAAGTGATCCTGGAAGTTGGGAAGTTACCTGTGGCTATACCATCAAATAAGGAAAGCACTCTGATTGGACGTCGCAGGTTAGCAGGGATTGATGGGTAAACACGATGGGGCTCCTGAGAAGTACAAATGTCAGAAGTCAAAGTAATACAAAAACAAATCAGGAAGATCGTCCATTATTTTTACAAGATGATGAACTTTATGAAACAAGCACTAACAAACTCCATGGCACTGTTGTTGGCAAAGAATTCCTGCACACGGATGCTCCAGTCGTGCCTAGGCTTCAATGCTCCAGAGCTGCTCTCAGGTGCACACAGGTAACAGGTCCACGGGTCCACATTTTTCAGCCGGTTAAATGTCCCCTCACCCACTAGGATATCCAGACAGTCCACACAATAGGATCTAAAGAAAGAGAGGAGACCAAACTCAACTATACAAAGTGGGGTTTATAAGTGTAAGGACACTAGAGGAGGTATTTCTAGTTGGCATTACTTTATTTAAATACATTTTGATACCAAAAACCATAAATGAGAAACCAACTTCTTATATTATGTATTATTTAAAAAGCATAAAAGGTTAAAGGGTTACTTCAGTGATTTAGCATTAAGCTTTGTATCAGCAGAAATCCGGTAGTATATTCAAATGGTTGTGCTTCCCACAAGTAAGAATTTGACAAGTAAGAATTATTGCCTTGTTTTGGGAAAAAATAACTCAAAATGAAGTCTGCAAAATAATCTTCCAGTGGGGTAAGCAAAATAAACTTGTTTTCTGCTTGAATTAAGGTTATTTTGCTTACCCCATTGGCAGATTATTTTGCTTATTTTAAGCAAAAACTCTTAATTTTGAGTAATTTGTCCCCAAAACAAGACGATCACTTGTGCTTGTCTAGTTTTAAGAATTTTTAGATGTTTGGACTAGAAAAAAAGACAAAAATACTAAGTAAGAAAAGCATTTTTTGCAGTGTAACTAGTGTCTGTTCTCTAACTGAACTAAGTTATTGTATTATTATGGAATTGAACACAACGGTAGGGGCGTTGCCGTGGTGGTCAAGTGATCCAGTAGCAGTGGCTTTGGGAGTGGCCTCGTAGGGTAGCGAAGCAAGTGCATTCTGGGAGTTGTTGTCTTTCATCCTCATGAGCCAAAAATAAATGTTCTGGCTTTTCTCAGTCTAGAAGGCATTTATTTTATTTTCTGGGACAAATCAAAGCATTTACAATGTTCAGAAACTAATACGTGCAAATGATTTTGAATTATGGAAGATGCCATATTGAATTTCACATGGATGAAAATGAGCCTTGTTTTCATATCTGTGAAAAATTACAGTAACATGACTAAGGTCTATATATTGAAATCACCAATAACAAACACTCACCGACAACAGCTGTCATGGCCGCACAGAATGACCTCCATGCCAGAACAGCACACGGTGCAGTACGACTGATAGCCATCTTCATCATAACGGTACAGCGTCTCCGTGAAATTATACTACATGTAACAAACAAACAAAAAACGCACTGCTACAACTTGTGATAATCTTTGTACAACTACTGAAAAAGTTTGTCTATGGATATGGTATGACTGCATACTTGATTTCATGTCATGTAACTATAAATATAGTACCCTGCAGTTTGAACACAGCCTTCCTTCGAAGAGTGGGTGGATGATTTCGACAAATATACTCCCACATGATAAGCAGAACTCTGAGAAGGAAGAGAAGTAAAATTAGAATAAACTTCACTCATTGATAGCTATTACTGTCTATGAAATTATTTCTCACCTTCAATCTTTCTCTTGTTTTTTAGAAATTCATGGACCATTTGATCTGAAATTTAAATTTAAAACACCAGGTTATATGTGATTTATTTTGCTTTACCATCATAATTTTAATAGCAATAATAAATATTAATTGTGTACATACGTCTTTTTTGGCTGTTCTGTCTGGACTCGATTTGAATGTTTGGTTTAATATTTTGATTCATATTCCGATGTGCATGTTTTTGTTTTCTACGGGTCTTCACATTTTGCAAGGATCTCCGATTAATGCGTTTTCCGTAAACATCTGTTGTCCCAAGGTCTATCGAGCCATTGTGCAGGTCCAGAGATTCAGGGAGTTTACTTACTGACACAGTTAATTTAAATAACTTTCCTGTATGGTCTTTGTGGTTGCCCAAGTTCCCATTCACAGATTGAGGCATATAAATCTTGTCTAAGGAAGAACGAAAGATATAAATACAGCAAATTAATACAGCATATGATACTGAAGTCCATGTAATGAAATACAGTAGAGGTTAAACAGTTTCTTTAGTGTTTATCTGCTGCATACCATTATTTTCTGATTGAGGTCGAAGTCCATCTGGACCCAATGGTTTAAAGCCTCCAAAGGCCCAGTCCAACATAAGCCTAAGCATCTCATCCATAGAGTCTGTCTCAGGAGAAAAAAACATTCTACTGCGCCTGGACGCCACCTAGAGACACATGACAAATCATACAGTGAAAGGCAAAGATGTTTCTGTACTACCATTTGGAAGTTTCTGTGCCACTAGCATCACCAAGAAGAATTTCAAACATATGCGTTACAAAGTGCAAACAAAAATATTGTTAGTGACATTCAGGCTTTTAGGCATATAGGCATAGCTTCTCAAAAATGGTTTTCCAGAGTGTAATCTCAAACTAAACTGCAAACGTCATGCTAGTATATGGACCATAGAGCATTAATAACAAAACTGGTAAAATTCCTTACCTGCAGAGAAATGAAAATGGCATCTTTATACACCTTTACTGTAGCGAAGGAATTAGAACAGAAGCACTTAGCAAATGAAAAGAAGGGCAGGATGTCATCAGTTTGGATCTGCAATAGACAAAAAAAGTTTGTATGATGCATGCATGCATGTATATAATATATATATATATATATATATATATATATATATATATATATATATATATATATATATATATATATATATATATAAATAAACATACACAAACACTTGTTTTTGTGAAATGTCGGGACATTCCATAGGCGTAATGGTTTTATACCGTACAGACCGTATTTTCTATCCCCCTACACTGCCCCAGCCCCTAAACCTACCCATCACAGGAAACGTTCTGCATTTTTACTTTCTCAAAAAACAAAAAACACATGATTTATAAGTATTGGGAAAAGTGGGGACATGGGTAATGTCCTCATATTTCACCCTCTCCTTGTAATACCCGTGTCATTATACACATTTGTATTATGATATTTCACAAAAACAAACACACACACACTTTCTCCTGTTATATATACATTTAACAGAAGAAAGTTGTTATTGAGTAAATAAAAGAAAAACGCGTAACTTAAACACGAGACTCTGCATAATCATTTTTGTACCTCTGACATCATCCTGTTCCCAAAGAAAATTACTTTCCGTAAGGAGCCACAAGGCTTCTTGCTGTCCCAGCTCTGAACCAGTCCAGGCCAAAGACCAAAGCCCTCAATCGGCCCCCAAACCATCTCACCAACTGTGTAACCATCCTAAAGAGATACACAGCAGTCATTAAATGGTCTTGAAACCTTACTTTATTTTCATGTTAAAATACTTTCCCTGTTCCATTTTAAATAAATAGTTATGGGCACAGAAACTTAATGGGATAGTCACCCAAAAATGAAAATTCTATCATCATTTCCTGTCACCCTCAGATTGTTCCAAACCTGTATGTATTTCTTTCTTCTGCTGAACACAAAATATGATATTTGGAAGAATTTTTGTAACAAAACTAATGTTGACAGCCATTGACTACCACAAAGGGGGAAAAAATACCATGGTAGTCAATGGCTGCCGAGATCTGCTTGGTTACAAACATTCTTCCTATTATCTCCCTTTGTGTTCAGTAGTAGAAATAAATTCATACAGGTTTGGATTAACTGAGTAAACAATGGCAGAATTTTCATTTTTGGGTGATATTTCCTTTAATATTTCAGCTAATATTTTAATACCTAATAATATAAGTTACCTGGTATGGAATGTCTGTTTTCTCACTGTTTTGTGTTGAAGATACATTTCCTTTTCTTTTCTGGCAGAAAAAGGTAAGCATTCAATAAAGATATCCGTAACTGAACTTTAAACAAAAAACAATGAGCAAATATTTACCTCATAATTCCATATGACATCATCTGCATCACAGTTGTAATCATCATCATCATCAGTGATTTCATCATCATCATCATCATCATCATCCTCTAAAACTACAGATATACAAGGATGATCCCCTGGGAAAAAAAAAAAAAAAAGAGCAGACCAAGTTTCAATGTCTCAGAACTGTACAAATGATAAAATTCCCTTATCTGGTATATCTGAATAGTCTGAAACCTTCTGTGTTATTTTGGCTTTCTGTGTCTGAGTCAGAAGAGATTGGTACAATATCTTCCACTTCCATTGGTGCAATGTCCTCCACTTCAATTGGCACAATGTCCTCCACTTCAATTGGCACAATGTCATCTACTTCAATTGGCACAATGTCGTCCATTTCCGTTAAGTCAATGATATCTGAAGAAGAGTGTGATGCAAAGCAAGTAGATATCAGTTCCTTAAACGTCTTTTCGATTTGTTTGTTGTTCTAAGTTCAAAGATGTATTTAGCCTTGTAACATATATACATTTCTCATTACCAGATGTGATGCTCCCTTGAGTCTCTGGGCTGAGATGTGATGGAGCGCTTTTATATGAGCTGCTGTCTGTGACATCATCATCAGCCATGTCTTTCTCCTCACAGTCCTCCATTCTCCACTCATTGAAACTGTCAGTTTGTTCAATCATCTAGGATACAGACAACAACACATCAAAACCAAACTTTTATGTCTGCTTGAGTACAACCCATTGTCATGATGCTTGGGTGCTCTAAATGGTGATACAGAAATAAGATGGTGTAGATGTTCTAGACACTTTATATCACCATAGGTCTCTAATTTTCATAAACTCTCTGTATATTAAAAGTGGTTGGAGAAATTATATCTCACCTGTTCAAAAATTCTCTCTTTTTTCAATGTTTTGGGCAGTGCCAACAAGCTAACGATTAATTTGCCAAAACTAGATGTCCTTCCCATAATCCTCAGCTCGGTCTTCCAGTACTGCTCCACTGACTGGTCAGCTGGGTGTGCGTCACCCTCATCAATGAACTGGTACTCCAAAAACTCATCAGTGAGCAAGCTGACATTCTCAGAGCTTGAGCAAACCCCAAAACAGACACCTAAATCTTGAACGACTTTGCCAGTCACCTCAAGCTTTTTTCCTGGACTTAATACTAATGACAAGTTTCTCAGGGTGGAGTCTGGGAAGGGTAAACGTTCAACAATATGAACAGTAACAGACGTGTAGAAGGAGATGATGGAATGGTGGAACGTCTCCAAGTAATCAGACAACCCCACAGAGCATTGCAGGAGAAAATCAGCAGCTTGTTTGCCAACTTGAACGTCTCCTCTTGGTAAATGTCCCACTGTGTCCTGTACAAGCGAGGTCTTTCCTCTCCTCAGAAAAAACTCTGCCGCTTTTGGTCTGAGGAAACTCGCAGTGTAACGTCTCACTAATTGAGAAGCATTTTGGAGCAGCTCTGTCACGCTGACACCTCGGTCAAAACTCTCCTGGAAATCACAAAGAGGTTGCAAAGCATGGCTAAGAAAGAGGGCATTGAGTCGTATTTTGGGATCACCAAGAAGATGACAGATTGCATTTTCATCTGTATCCAGAGATTCAAAGTATTTCTCAAGGTCTGACCAAGCCAAAGTAATTTTCTGGATTATTCTCCAGAAGAGAGAACATTGAGACAGCAGGAGAGTATTGAAGTTTGACCCTTCAACGTCTTCAAGCAAATTTTGAAGACCAGCTGGGAAAGATGGAAAGTGTTTGTAGATTTCTGTGATGAGATTCAGTATCAGGTCAGACAACTCCATTTTCATGACACCATTCTGACACGCTTGTCCTGACATATCTGTAAGTCCACATAAAGATACAATCTCAGGTTTCAGCAGCTTTAGACCTGCGAGAAGACCTTCATGATCTGGGAAATTTGTATAAAATATTGCCATGTTCATTAGAGGTATTCTGAACTTCTTCAGCATCTCTACAATGCTGGAACAGACAGCCTCAGCAGTCTCTTCCTTTGGATGAAGAACATCAAGAAATCTGATCTTGTTTTCCCCAGTAGCTTTGTCAAAAAAGCCCAACAGGATCACACTGGCCTCTTTATCATCCTCAAGCTCCACGTCATGGTATAAATAAAGGCAGTAAGGAGTCTGACTGCAGAAGGGTGTAATATCGTCCCGGTATTTCTTGCTTAATACTAGACTGTACTTGTTATTAGTACAGTTTGAGCCAGCATCAGTTGAGGCAGATGGGCAATACTTTCTGATGAAATGCATCCAGGAGAAAGTCTCATGTGGCACCTTCTTATTTAGCATTTTCTGGTTTAGACACATTTCTTCCTTCTTAGCTATGAATACAAAAATAAATACATTAAAAATACAATATAAAAAAAATACAAAATGTCAATTATATATTTTTTATATATATATATTTAAAAAACTCAATAGTAAAAACTAAAAACTTACACATCCCAAACTCTCTGCTTGATTTCAATGACACATGTTCCTCTTCAACAAAACCCTTTAGAGGGTTATACCTCTGCTTTGCAAAATTATGATCATACATATCTTTGAACCATGTAATCAATTCGAATGTTTTCAGGGTGTCACCATTCACCAACAATTTCAGTTCCAGTTCCTATAAAAGGAAAAAGTCTGTTGACAAAAGTGCATTCTGATAACTGCATATCAATCTAACAAAAAACAAAAAAATGTGAAATGAAGTCTAATTGAATTGCATCAAAGATTTTCGTATTTTCCAGTTTTCACAGAAACTCACTTTCTTGATTTGTGCTTTGTTGAAAGCCTCCTGTAGCAGATTGAAATTATTCAAGACGTCTGAGTTTTCTTTTGCTGTAAACTTCACTTTATTTATGTCGATAGATCCAGGATGAATGATGTCCATCAACTGACAAAAAGCAGCACCTGGAAAAATACACAATTAAAGTGCTAGTGAAAATTAACTTCAAAACCAACTCTACAACTAAAAGTCAGTGTTAACACATAGCTGGTATCACCAATTAAAATGTTTTAATTAACCAGAAAACAAAAATACCTGAGCAGGTGTGCTCCACTTGACTAAAAGTGGCTTGCAGCGTGTCATTGAGCCAGTCCAACAGCTCACTGAGCTTGTGTTTCTCATCTCCATTCTTTATATTGACCACCATTTTTCCATAACCTGTGGAGATATTTTAATTAATTCATCTGAAAACGTTGATGATAGAATTGTTTGCAGGTAAGTACCCATACAATGATAAAAACATAAAGACAGTATGCAATAACTAATTTACAACACTAAGATTCTGAGTGCCCAGAGTAAAAATAAAAGTTTATAATGTCCCCTTTAACCACGTTAAACGCTAAATGTGCAACAACAACAAAATAAAATTGAAAGGACAAACAGCCGAAGAAAAATACGTTTTCTTCTTTGTAGGAACTCCTCGCAGATAAAGACAATTAGTTTAGCCTAAAGTAAGACATCGTTTTGAAAATAAAAAAGTTTATATATATATATAATCTGTTATAGCCATAGACTGTAAAAAATAGGTTATAGCACACATCCGCAAATGCGCACGCGGACCCCTCAATTTACCGCGAAAACTTAAAGGGTGGAAACAGCTGCTGTGACCAATGAAGCGCGAGCGGCCTCCCAGTCCCAGCAGCCATTCCTCCACACTGCACGGTGGGACACAGGCTGCAGGGGAACAAAGAGACGAAAACATGTTTCTGTCTGTTGCTGAAAATTATGCTAAAATGTCTGCTGTATCTAAACACTTACCAATTTATTCAACATTATTTAGGTTCACACACTGCGTTAAGGTAACTAGAAATTGCTTTAAAATTTAATTTAAGTAATATTTTCTTAGACGAGATGGTATAGTTTATTGTTGTTGTTTGTAAACATTTGTGTTAATAAGACGCACACTTTAGCATTAGAGACAAAAAACTTGTCATCGTTGTATAAATGTTTTGAACACAGATGTGTTTACAGCGTTTTAATCTAAATATATATCTTCACAATGTGCACGGGTTTGTGTGAAAATTACTGAAGTGCAGCAACCACATATTGATAACTTCAAACACTCTTAACGCCGTTGATAAAAAGTATTGTAAAACATGCACAACAATCTTTAGAAGAAGTTACCCTGATTTGCAGCTCACTCGCACAGGCATTTCCGCACCTCACGTCGCGCGCATAGCTATTTACATTCACAGTACAAGTTAACTTATATAGAGAAATCCATTACATATGCCACTACTTACCACCGCCCCGTCGGTTCAGTGCTTTGGTAATCGGTTCTACCTCTGGCTATCCCACGGCTTCAATGTATCATCTGATTGGTCGATTTCACGTAGGGTAGTCGATCGTGTTGAAATCAAAAACGTTCTACTGCATGCGTTCTTGCTGTGTTTCAATGTGGAGATGTGGGAGGTTTGATTCATCCCAGTGACTCGATTCTTTTGAATCGGTTGACCAAAAAGATTTGTTCGCGGATATATTTTTCCAGTTACATAATTTCCCCAGTAGGTGGCGGCAAACGCGTGTCTTTTTGTATGTTTTCAGTTTGCAAAGGAGTCAAACGATTCGTTAAAAGCTTTCACGGCCGACACAAGTATCTACAAACCGACCAAGATATCTTAAGAATTACCCTACGCGTTTTCCCAAACGCTTCAGTTCTTCCACTCTCTTTGTGTTGTTGTGAACGATACTTACTAAAATCACATGACGAACTAAATAAACGACATCTATCGTGGGTCTGCAGCAGATCTTTGTTTAGTCAGTGCTGCGCCGAGTCTCGTTCTGACTCCTCCAAACAACAACGACTCGCTAGTGATTGGGGCGTGTTCGTTCAGTTGGTCCAACCAATGAAATGCTTCTCACAATCCGCATTCGAAACGCTATTTGAAATTTGATAATTCCCACTTCTGAAGTCGTGATTTCGAGCTCATCTAATTCAAATTTTGAAATGGGAGGGCGTTTATGTGCAATTTTTACCTAGGAAACTCGTATGTAGTGGTGTACCGAGAACACGTGAATGCAGCAATACCAGTTAAATTTTTAAGGTGGCCTTGTAGTGCACAACACAACGGATCGAAACGCCACAACGCTAGGGTGACCATTTTGATTACCGAAAACCAGGGCACTCAGCCCGGCAATGAGATATTTAAATGATACTCGTAGTTTACTCAAATATTCCGTATTAATTTAAATACATTTAAAGTATGCCCCCTCCTGTATGGATAGAAAATTGTTATATTGGGGCCACGACAGGACTTGAAAACAGCCCTGGGGGAAAAAAAACAGGACTTTTGGTCAACCTACACAACACAATGAAATCCACAATACGGAAATGATCGCGACCACTAGGGGGCTCTCGGAGAGTGGTAAAGTTGGTTTTACGTTCGAAATATTCGCAAGGCGTTCCAAGCCATGTGACCAACTGGGCGGGAACGTCATCGCAGAACGTAAAGAATTGTTTGGCCAGTTTACATTGCCTGACATGGCAGGCTAGTTCTGGCATGAAAATAATTAAAAATTAGAGAGAAAAACTGAATATAATCATACCAAATGCAGCTACTAATACAAACAAAACATCTCTGGTTAACTAGAAGAGCATAATTTCATTCGTTTGTTTAATAAGAGGCGATCTGGGCTGGCGCTTGTTGCCGGTGTTATGAGTGACGCGGATTTCTCGTGCATACAGCAGTCTTCACACAGACGAGCGCTTTAATCTCGCTTAACGCCGATTTTGTGTTTGTTCTGGTGAAATCAGGAAACATAATTCACAAAAATTGTCCCTGCTCGATGTACAATGTGATGATATTCAGTTTTTATGAGGGGGAAAAAACGAGGGCAGATTAGAAACGAGAACTTCTGACAAGCTTATCAAAGGACCATTAGGATAAGCAAAGTTTGCGACTCGCTTTTATTCACGTGAAAAATCTGGGTACTACTATATTGTGTTCTAAGATGCACGAATTCAACATGAGATCTATCAATAAAATGTATCCAACCCATTTAATGTAACTTTACAATGCTGTCGCTGCCATCTTTTGGACATTCATTGCGTTGTTTTTCTTTTCTTGTCCTCAAACACTCTAATCTGTTACACTTAGATGAAAAAAAGAAAATCAATTGTTTTATTGGTTGTATTACTTTATTACGAAGATATCTTGGGCCTCCTTACTGCTGCTATCCATGCCATTCATCGCCTTTTTTTGACGCAGTAGCCTACGTCGCATGCAAAGGGAACGTCTGTGGGGGGGATTGGTTAAGACGTAGGCTATTGAATTCATCAAACTTACGCCCGTTTCACACACTCCGTCTGCAGTGCGTGTGCGGTGCGTATTTTTTTCAGTACCCATGTTGACGGATGACAGCTTTCATACTGCACGCGGATGCTGTCCGTCAGTCCGTTCCAGGAGCGTTGCGTCTGAAGCAGTGCATGGATCGTTTTCGTACCGAGTCCATTTTTTGCTACGCTGCATTGCTGCATTAAAGCGACAGAAGATCGTTCGCATTAAAATAAACATGTACTGACGCGAAAACCTAATTTCACCACAGATGCATTTCATATACTCTTGTTTCAAAGTCAACACATGGCTTTTTTTCTCAAGTAAAGCAACAAAACGACACCTTACCTGGCATTTAGGTAAAAAAAAAAAAAAAGTGCCATAATGGATAGCATAGCATAGCACTCATACTTTCTTGGAGGTGAAAAGCAAAGTTCTTTTTGACCTGCAGGATTTCTTTTAAAAGGGTGTAAAAACGAAAGAAAAGACGAGAGTCGGCCGTTTTTTAATATATACTATTGTAATTTTCTATTTTAAAATGTTTGTGATTTAGGGCTATAAACTATGTTTAAATGTTTTGCCACTTGTGTGAGCTAAATCTAAAGTATATAAATATGAATAAATGAATTTAATAAAATGTTGTTTAAATAGCTACGTAACCTGACTTCTATTAAAGAGTAAACAAAGAGAATTGGAATTCTGACGAGGCATGTTCAGTAAAAACTTTTGGATTTAAAAAAATAATGAATAAATGCTGTGTTTGTGGTATGCAACAGTGGATCAGTTGCGGACTGCAAACGCAGCATATGTGAAAGCACTACAGGGTGTGGGGCTCCTGCAACGCAACACGCACTGCAGACGGAGTATGTGTGAAACGGGCGTTACTCTTAACATCTAAATGCAAACTTGTTCCAGTTCAAAAGCTTGTAGTAGGTTCCTTTTGGTACGACTGACTTACTACAGTTAACATTTTGCCAATACCTCCCTTTATGTATTTACAGTAAACTGATACTGTAATTCAACAAAAGTTCTAGTACTTTAATTCAGTATCAGACTGACTTACTGCGTCATGTAAATAAGACTGTACAATACATGTCAGTAGCCTATAAGATGTCAGGGTTTTTTTTCCTTTTCTTCTTTTTTTCTTGATGATCTTAAAGGCTTAGTTCACCCAAAAATGAAATTGATGACTCAGTCTAATGTCGTTCCACACCGTAAGACCTCCGTTCATCTTCTGAACACAGTTTAAGATATTTTAGATTTAGTCCGACACATTTTAAGATATTTTAGATTTAGTCCGACAGCGTATCTAAATGTATGCACACTATACTGTCCATGTCCAGAAAGGGAATAAAAACATCATCAAAGTAGTCCATATGTGACATCAGTTAGTTAGTTAGAATCTCTTGAAGTATCGAAAATACATTTTGGTCCAAAAATAGCAAAAACTACAACTTTATTCAGCATTGTCTTCTCTTCCGTTTTTTTTTTTTTTTTTCAAACCTCAAATAAAGATTCAAACGGTCATGAATCAGCGTATTGATTCATGATTCAGATTTTCAATGTCAGGTGATTTCAGCAGTGTGACACGCAATCCGAATCATGAATCAATTCGCTGATTCATGACCGTTTGAATCTTTATTTGAGGTTTGAAAACAAACACGGAAGAGAAGACAATGCTGAATAAAGTTGTAGTTTTTGCTATTTTTGTACCAAAATGTATTTTCGATGCTTCAAGAGATTCTAATTAACTGACTGATGGCACATATGGACTACTTTGATGATGTTTTTAATTCCCTTTCTGGACATGGACAGTATAGTCTGCATACACTTGGATGTGTCACTTGGATATGTCACTTTAAATGCTCAAGCCTTTTAAAGCAGGATTGATTCTGATTGGCTGTCAATGTCTTTTTTAATCATTTTTCAGCTCAATAAAATCCCCAAATTTTGTGCAGTCATTGTTAGTGTGTGGAGTGGACTCTGCTATTTGCTTAGATTAGGGTGTACTCACACTAAGCGATCTGATCCGTGTTCAAGTGCGATTGACCCTCAAAGTCTGGTTCAGTTGACTAGTGTGGTGGTACGCATGTAATGTGATCGCTAACTGCGCTTGAGCACGGAACAGTTATTTTATTATTTTTATAGCCTATGTGGTACTGTTATCATTATGACAGCAAAAATCTTTATTACTACTTGGATATTAAACTTTTCAATTAATTTAATTTGAGTATTTAATCTGGTTCTCGCTTTAATGAACAGAAATTGTAGTTTACAAGTAAAGCTGCAAATTCCACCATTAATGTCAGCTGCCTCTGTAATAATCCTGTATTGTGCTACTGAAAATCGTTGCATGGCATAAATTATACATCTATTAGGCAATCTGTTCTGCAATCTTAAAGCACAATCACGCTTAGTACAAGGCAATCATGCCTAGTGAGAGTTGTTAGAACTGAATCTTAACTATTATGGTTATAGTTATCTTTGTGTCGGGGTGCACACTCAGAAAGCTGCCTGTAAGCAGGCCTAATGAATTTGAGTCCTCTTTCTCGGCATACTGCACCTTTATAGTCTTTTTTCATACCGTATCAAGCACATCTCACTCTTTGTTATTTCTCATTTATCCATGTTTCTTTATTGCTCTAACATGCCAATAACTCCTGCCCACTTAAAGCTCCACAAATATATTTGCATACCACGATATATAACGATACAGAAAAAGGATCAATACGTGTATTCTTTATACCATCACCAACATGCTCTAATCTCCAGTGCTAGTGCTATGTTCCCCTTAGTGCTCTTTTTTCCTTCGTGTTAACTAAAGGCTAATCTCAATGGAGTTCCATTTGAACCTTATGCTGCCTTCACGTGCTATCGGAAATGTGATAATTCCCACTTCTGAAGTCGTGATTACGAGCTCATCGCATTGAAATGGGAGGGCGTGCATGTGCAATTGTTACCTAGGAAACTCGTATTTACGATAATTCTGAGAGCATGTAAAGGCGGCATTAATCAACAAGTGAATTCGACCATGAAATCACCTTATCTTCAAGTGTCTTGTAATTGTGAGAGAGAATTTTTATACCCAAGTTTCTTAGTTGGTGTGCCATAAACTTTAAACATGGCGGAGGAGGGTCACCTTGTTTTAACGTTAAAGTAGTGTATATAGTATAATCATTTTGCTCATTTTGTATGTTTTATACACAGCAAAGACCCAGGGTCATCAGCAAGATGACTATATAGATAGCTCTGTGAATGTTTATATGGTTGTCTACTATGGGATACTACACATTATTCGAAATAAATTATCTAATGATTTTGGCTTTAATAAGATTTTCCCAAGAAACCTGGCATCCTCCATGATTCCTATTTTTTCCGACAGCAAAGCACCTGGAAGAACTTCCCAGACATTGCCAAGGGGACTGACAAGACGCACTAACTTGAGGGAGCCGGAAATATTGCCATTTAGGCCACATGAGGGGCGGCTAGCTCAAGAAACCATAGACAATCTGCAGCTGGCTGGTGAGGGAGAGATAAAGAAGGTCAGTTCATTGTGACTCAAAACAAAGAAAACAGATACAGATGCAAACGGCCACCCAATCACTGGTATATCTGACCACTAAACCCTGAAAGACTTTTTCCCAGAGGAATACAACGGATAGAAATGCCTTTCGGAGGATTGGGCTTGTCCCAGAACTTGCTGGCTGGGTCAACAACCAGTGGGCTAAGCAATTATTTTCAGACGTAAGGAACAACAATTCTTTTTTGAATACCCTCACACCCTCTGAGCTCATCTTCATGATGCAGAACATACTGCGTCACTAAATGCAATAACACAACTAAAGCCAGCATCCAGACATTAATGGGCAAAGATGTTCAGCTGCAGTTAGATCACAATGGTCAGATAGTAATGGGTAAATTAATGCAATTGTGTCAGTTGTTGAACTTTGAATGGTCATCTGTGTTATTATTTTATAACTGTGCTGTTTTTGTGTTATTTACTACAGGCACAGCTGCACAGAGACCAACTGAAGAAGAGGAAACAATACAATCAAGTGCGTGACAGAAAACCAAGTAAAAATCATTTATGCATCTGAATTTAACAGTATGGATCTGCTTTGTCTTGGAGAATATTTCCTGATTCTTCATGTTTTCTACTGCTCCCGTTTTTACATTCAGACCAACACAAACATCACTTTGGCATTTGACGAGCTAAAGGCAAAGGTAAATGTCCCTTTATAGGGACATCATTTGCTGTTTACATGCAGTTGATATGAATGCCTTTTTTGTCAGATTTCTAATCAGTGCTTTCAGCTCATAGCTGCACTTGTAGCTTCACAGTCCAGTTTGATAGCTTTTGATGTGTTTAGTTCAGGACGTTATGAAAAATATAAATGTCACACTGCCCTGTGTTTTTATCTTTTCAGGGAACATGACCATAATCCTCTGCCAGCTTTACCTGTTATTATCCTTTAAAATATGTGGGACACATTTTAATAATTCATATTAATGATTCGCTATATTAATTGTTAGACCAAGAAATCATATACAGGAATTAATCATAACCATAGTTCATCATGATTCTCATCTCACAGAATAATACTGCATCCAAGGTTTTTATTTTACGTCCTTCATGGGAATCAGGGCACTGGATTATATGTGTGAATTACATTTTTTCATATGTTAGCCTATGCATGTACTTGTACTTTTTGGTTGTTATGCCCATAATTACATAAGTGCGCAATCTGCGCATTATGGGTTCTCGAATGGTCCAATTCTCAACGATTCTCAACGAACATAAATTTTTATTCATACCATATTTTCTAGCTTCAAATGAGACAAACTAAAAATGGGTAACTTCTTAAAAAGGGTGATGAGACTAAAGTTGAGACCCCGTCTTATGTCTAGGTGTTGGTGACATTGTACATATCCATACACATCCTGTCCTAATGCAGGCATATTGTATTCATCAGAGTAGTGGGAGGGGCTATGACAACACACACCAAGACACTAAAATCAGGGCAATTTTTTAAACAGGTGCAAAACTGACAAATGAGGATACAAATGATACTATATGCCATAAGGCCTATATGCCACGTTACAAAGGTTTATTGTAAATGTGTTTTATTTAACTAAACAGTTACTAAAGTGCAATAAACATCTCGTGTAAATGATGTTATGTTCAACACTAAAGCGTTGAACTTATGAATGTACATTGATGCTTGATTATGTAATAAAAGTTGAAGGTATGGGTCTTCAAGGATGCCTGATGTTCTAGTTGCCTCTATTATGTTTATTTGTTTAATCTATTATACTTTGCTGACTGCACACTCACACTCACTGCACATTTGTGTGTACTTTAATCATATTATTCTCAGGTTAGGTAAAGTAAGCTGACTCTTAGGTATTTATACTTAGGTAAAGTAAGTATAAATAAGCATTTAACAATACAATTTGTAAGTGTAAACTCATTCTTGCTCAATGTCTTAAAACATTAAAATTCATTCAAAAGCCATTTTGTAATCAAGATTTCTTTTTACAGGTTACAATTCTTTCCTTTTCTTTACTATCATATATGTTTTTTAATAATCGCTAGGACACTTCTCAGTACTTTTTCAAAACTCTCCACACACTTCTAACCAACTTTCATCTTGGCACTAAAAGATCTAAGTTTTTTTTGTTTTGTTTTTATATTTAACTTCATAGGAAGTTAAATATAAGCCCTTCCTTGCCTTTTTCCCATAGTGCATCCCAGGGTGCCATGTGTTTCCCAGGTAAGCGGCGCACATGCACCCGGCCATCCATGTGATGTAAAAGAAAACCTGATTCATCAGACCAGGCCTTCTTCCATTGCTCCGATGTCCAGTTCTGATGCTCACGTGCCCACTGTTGGCACTTTTGGTGGTGGACAGGGGTCAACATGGGCAACAAACTGTGATGCACTGTGTATTTCTGACACATTTCTATCAAAACCAGCATTAACTTCTTGAGAAATTTGAGCTACAGTAGCTCGTCTGTTTGATCGGACCATGTGCATCAATGAGCCTTGGCCGCTCATGACCCTGTCGCCGGTTCACCACTCACTGTTCCTTCCCTGGACCATTTTTTAAAAAAAAGATACTGACCACTGCCAACCAGGAACATTACACAAAAACTGCAGTTTTGGAGATGCTCTGACCCAGTCATAGCCATCACGATTTGGCCTTTGTCAAATTCACTCAAATCCTTACACTTGTCCATTTCTCCTGCTTCTAACAGATTAACTTTGAGTTCAAAATGCCTAATATATCCCACCCACTAACAGGTGCCTTGATGAAGAGATAATCAGTTTTATTCACTTCACCTGCCATAATGTAATGCCTGAACAGTGTATGATCAGTGATAACCACATCATTAAAATCAAGCATTGTAGACAAAACACAAGCTTTGGAGTCTGTCTTTATTGGTTTTGTTTAGGATACTAACATTTTTTGGTTACTTTTTATCTTTTATACCATAAGTCCCAAAAGAAAAACAAATTGTATACAAAAACTATAAGAAAAAGTATAAAAAAATAAAGTAAACATAAATTGACTGTATAAAGGTAATGTTAATGTTCAAAAGTATAGATTAACATGTTCATTATGTTACCAAATCACAAGTAAAAAGACAGATTTATATATAAAATTTAAAGATCTACCAAGCAAAATATTAGGGTTATGATATCAATATTGTGTTTACACTACAATAAAAAACTTTAAAACAACAAAAAAACAATGACAGTAAGCACATATGTGCAGTGTTTGTCTATCAAGATGTGTACAAGACAATAAAGTGTATTCAAACACTGTTCCATGTTTTATGACGTATTAAAGGCTACTTTAGACTTCAAGCTTTGACTTTGGACAGTAGTTTTCATTAAGCATATAATTAGACATATAAAACAGTTTGTGTTACAGCATTAGGTCTATCAAACAAAAACAGAAAGCTTCTTCTCAACCCTTGTTCTCTTCAAAAGACACCACACATTAAGTGTTTTAGAGATAAGACATCAGTTTTAACAATCAGAGTGCTACAATGAAATGAAATGCGTGATACAATGTGTTATTTTTGGTAGCAACAGTAAGTATAAAAACAACAGTTTAAGTCAAATGAAGCATCTATGTGAGAGAACCCCATATAGAGCTAACATTACACATCTACACCAATCCCTCAACAGAGGTTAAAAAAATAAAAGGTATAATACGAAAGCTCTAAAAATGTGTTGAAATGTGTTAAAGTTTGTAAACATTATTTTCAAGGTTAAAATACAGTACACTGATCAATATCTTGAGCAATAACTTGACACTAATTACTTGTCAAGAAAACAATTGTATAATGTTTATCAGGCTAATGCCCTTGAGTTCTCCTAATAAAAACACCTTCTGGTTATACTGTTACTGTGCAATGTTACAGAGGGAATGTAGGCCTTATAAAACATGAATGAGAAATGAAATCTTTTAATGCATCTCTTGAAATGCATTTGTATAAGGGCTCACAGCATGGTGTTAAGTTTGCATTGGTAAATATCAAGTATTTTCCTCACACCACAATACCATGGAAATGTGTCACGTGCAAGTATTCTAAATCTATGACATGATAAGAAACCTCACGTTTGTGCATTTCTTAGCCTGGAATTTGGAAGATACCATAAAATGTTTTGTTCAATTAAAAAAAACTTTCAAGTTTGAAATTGTATGGCAGTTTTTTATCGAGTTTTGTATTGTGTCAAGACGAACCCTGGTAGTTTCAAAGACCTTGACAGGGACATCCATTTAAAAAATGTCTAGTATAAAAGCTAGCTGTGTTTTTACTAAGTGACGCTCTAAGTGTCACAGCACAGTGTCTACCTCGAGTTTGGTCTGATGGTGAAGGCTACCCTCATCCTCAAGCCAACCCGATTTATCAGCTCGTCTTTCCAAAGCTGAGATCGTTTTGTAAAATTGGAGACTAACTGGTCTCCATGAGCTCCTTATTGAGGACATTTGGTTTTGTACTTTGTTATTGTGTTTGTTGTGTGACTTTGGACTAACTGAACATGGACTACATGTGTTATTCACATGCAAAGTAGTCCTTCAGTGGGGCGAATAAGTGACGGATTACAGGAACACTCCAAGACCGTCCCAGCAACTTCTGCCTGGCACCACGGCCCATGTTGGACACATCCGTGTAGTGGACAGGAAAACCAAAAATCCTGACAAGAGAAAGACACATTTTTGGGTCAATAACGTGATGCTAATTTTCTCTCCATATCTGTTAATTTATTAAAAAATACATATGATTTGACATGAATTTAATTTAAACTTATTTTGCAATTTCTTAGGGAAATAAAGTAAAAGATAACAGGATGATATAACTGTCCTAATACACTCCTGAACAAAATCTTAAGACCAGGGGATGCATTGCAAGTTTTACACATTTCGCACTTGTGGATCATAACCGGGTTGTAAGTGCTGCTTCAAAATGCCAAAAGAAGAAACAGGAGCAAGAGACAAAAAATGATCATCATAATGATCATGATCTTCAGGATGGAGCTTCAGGTTGTGCAGGGATGTCAAACAGGAACTGGCTATGTGGATCTGTGGATCACAACATCTGCCTGACGAAGGACTTCTTCCAGGAGAATAACGTTGCTTTTTGGACCACCATGCGTGTTCCCCTGATCTATATCCCATTGAGAACATTTGGGGATGGATGGCAAGGGAAGTTTACAAAAACGGACATCAGTTTCAGACCGTGGATGCCCTTCGTGAAGCCTTCTTCACCACATGGAGCAACGTTCCCACCAGCCTCCTGGAAACAGTCGCATCAAGCATGCCGAAACGAGTTTTTGAAGTGATCAACAAGAACGGTGGGGCTACTCACTACTTTTTTGTCCTTTTTTGACACTTTTAGTACTGTTGTGCATTTATTTTTGGGCTATGGTCTTAAACTTTTGATCAGCTGATGAACGGCCTGTTTGAGTTTAAATGCAGCTTTCAATAAATTGCCTACTCTCTATTTTTTGTCTCTTGCTCCTGTTTCTTCTTTTGGTATTTTGAAGAAGCACTTACAACACGGTTATGATCCACTAGTGCAAAATGTGTAAAACTTGCAATCTCTTAAGATTTTGTTCAGCAGGGGGGGAATCCTTAAAAAGAAAGATTATTAAATGGTTTGTATAAATCTTTTAATATTATTTTATATTTATTACAAAAAAGTGAAGCAGTTTACTTAAATATTTAAATGATTTAAGACCCCCCCCCCCCAATTAAAGTCAAATATAAAATAGAAAAAGATTTCATATTCATAGACACCCATGACTGTTTAGTGTAATTAAATCTCTTAAATTGTCAGATCAATTTATCTTTTTATGAAATGACAAGGTTAGTTTGAGCTGTACAATGTCATATGATACAAAGAGAATTAATGATATATATTCATTAATGATTCATTGTAAATACTTTGAAGAACTATTTTGAAAAAAATTTAGAGGTGTCTACTAACAAGTAGGGCTGCAACAACTAATTGATAAAATAGGTTATTATCGATAATGAAAATAATAATTTCTTTGCTCTGAGACCATTAGTGTCGCTTTACAGTAGCTGAATAACATATTCCTTTGGACAAATCTCATATATGGAAAATAGCAGAGGACACAGAGTGAGCTGCTGAGGGAAAGGTATATGATCCAAGTTGTACAAAACATAAGAATGTTTTATGTTCATAAGCGCTTCAAACTAAAGCATAAGCGTTTACTGTGTCTTTTCCTGTCGTGCTTTGACAGATGCGTGCGCTGTTTAATGCCTCTAACGTGTTTTCCTCAGCACATAACATACATTTTATGATTATATCCTTATCTGTGAATGTTAGAAAGCCCCTCAAGTATTTCCATTTAGCATATTCTGACAACAAGTCAGTTAAACTTTTATGAGTCAAACAGATGGAGCATAGCAGAATAGGAGCCCAATAATTCTAACCGAATACAGATTTTGTAGCTGTTGTAGGTAGGTTTAAAATATGCATGAAACACATTATGAGTAATCATATTTATGAGAGACGTAACAGTAAAGGCACTATTGTTGGCCCATTAATGTAATATAATTACAATTTGCATACGAGTGAGTGTATGGTCAGCTTATGCCTCACACAAGTTAACATTTTGTGCTTCTGTTTAATTTAGACGTTTTAATTTCTGCTTTAAAATAGTAGGGCAATCAGGCTAGGCTTTAGCCTTGTCTGTGAAACCGGAGGATAATATACAGCATAGCCTACATACAGTACATTACATTTGTTTTCATAGGCTTTACATTATACATCGTTTGGAGGACAGCATTGGGTAGGATGTGGAATAATAATGTTTTAATTCACAAGTTCATACTTACATATTTTGCGTGCTGTCCAAGGGTAGTGAACCCAGAGCACTCACACACACATATATATATATACCTCTTATCTTGCTAATTAAGTTGATTAACGGAACATGCGCCTCCCATTTAAATTATTATTTAAAAAAATAAAAATAAATAAAGCAAATCATCAGCAGATTAATCGATTATCAGACTAGTCTAGCCCACGGACTGTTGGCTGAATGTCTGATGCATATGGCACACTTATCCAGAAACACTTCAGGAGTTTTGAAGTCGTCATCTGATTGGTTGAATTCTACATGATGTCCGCAAATATACTGTGAGATGTAAGTTTAGACGTGTTCCCAAGGAGTTCATGCCTATGTCTATTTGTGCATGAATAGTTTTAAAATGGCTAAAACGTGTTTAAAGAAGCAACACATGAAAATGTTCAAATTCCTTGAACTGTCCATGGCCATCGTGTAGTCCTTCTTGTTGAGCTCCGTATTGTATTGTTAGTTACATTTCTTTGGAAATTTTTACATCGATCCACATGGCTTACAAGTGGTCTTGTTATCCTTGACATTAAAATATGTGTTTTTCTTTTTCTCACAGATGTTGACATTTTTCAATGTTTTATAAGACATGCAGCAACACTATAAACCCGCTGGGTAGATCAGTGTGTTACCATTCGAATCTATGCACCTAACCTCCTTCAAATCGTCTCTACATTTTGACTCATCCGTATTTGTTGACAAAAATTATTTTAGTTATATTTTTTGTCATCACAAACTTATTTTTATTTAGTTTGTTTTCATCTGTGAAAAAAGTTTGTTGACGAAAACTATGATAAAAATTATATGTCAGCAATATTTCATTTTAAATTTTACTTGATAGACATTTTTAGAGTCAATTACACTTAAATCTTTGTTGAAAATGGTATAAAGGTTTTTCAAAACCATATAAACTTAACATAAATACAAAAAGTAGATTTCTAAGAATGTGACATTTGATATTTTTGACATTATCTGGCAGTTGTTAACATACCTCTCGAGCTCTGTGCACCACAGGATGTCCTCTTTGCCGTTCATCATGACAGGGAAGTGTTGGTCTTTACCCTGTTTGATGGAGTTGGAACGTGTTGTGATGGTACGCACCTTACCAAACTAAAGACAAAGAGAGTGAAGAGACTTTGCTTGATACAACCTGCTCAAGGTCATGAATCAATAAAATAAATCAATAAAGGGCTCGAGGGTTTACATTTTCACCAGAGCCTTTCATAGATGAAAAATTAAGTTACCCTGGCAACACGGCCGTGTTCCAAACAGTCCTGAAGTTCTAATTTATCCATGCCAGAGGCACACAGAGGCCTGAAAGAAATCAAAATTGCATTTAGTACATACATGACTTTTTTATTTGTATTAAATGCTGATTAAAAAGGTTTAGAGATGTTGTCTGGAGACTATTTAAGAGAATCCTGGGGTAGATGAGATGTCAAATACCTCTTCATTCCTGGCAGGTTTCCCCAGAAATAACGTGCCCTGTGAGCAGCTGATACCTCAATAGCATCAATCATCACTGGATTGCACTAGAGATACACAAAAACAAATTAAAATGATATACAACCAGATCAATCCATCTCCAACAACAACAGCCATTAAGAAACTCAAACCTCCAGGAATCGTGAGATGTCTCTCTTATCGTTGACGCTCATGGCAACCACGTTCTCAAACATCCAGAAGAAAGGTCGATCTTCTCCTTCCTTTGGTTTTGCTTCACTCAACAGGCGGTAAAACTCAAAAAACAGGCGTCCAGTCCCCTCTAAACATGATATACACAATATAATAAGCAAATCATAAAAAATAAACAAAACAAGCCTTCCATAGTTACTATAGCTGCTTTTCCACCGTCGAACCAAAGTGCTCTAAAGGCATTTTTACACAGCAAACGCGGCACAGAAACCGAATCTGAAGCAGCATTAAATCACAAAAATGTGCATTTACACAGACCATTACACAGGAATTAAAATCGCGGGAAACAATGTTTTGAACATTACTAATTTAAAACTACAGTTTTAACAAAGGGTTATAAATGAATTTAAAACAAATAATGAAATAATATATTATAGCCTAATAAAGTAAAAATAGCCTACGTATTTTTAAATAATTTTGTTCTGCGTAGTGCTTTTGATGTTTCTCATAATTCTGTAGGCCTAGGCCTAATTTAATTATTCTATTGTAGGCCAATTTATATTTATTAATAAAATTTTGCCTGATTGAACAAATGCTATAAATAAATTATATAGCCTATTACAGGTAGATCACAGCAAGAGTAAAAGTGGTCGAAAGTTTTTTTTCAAATAAACGTAAAAGTCACTTTGGAGAAGTCCCAACAATCAGGGCCGTCGCAACCGTGGGGGATACACTCACACTTTTCCCATTGACAGGGTTCAACACCCGCTCTTTTTCCGCCGTTTTGCAAAAACGATGAACTGCATTCGCTCCTCTATTTCTCTGGCCCCACTGTCTGTGCTCGCTACGGTAGCCTCCTCTCCCTTTACATAGAGATTTTTATAGCTTGATGCTCTTTAATATTTTGTTGCATTGTGAAAAGTTTCGGTGCATAGGACGGACCTGTCCGCGATCGTTCTCCGTGGTTCTGACCAAAGAAGAGCGCTTTGGAATCTCCATTGGGCACCAGGCTGCATAGTGTCTCTCTTTATAGCCAGGCTATAATTTTATGTTTGATGGCTTAGAAAATAATAGCACAACTGCACTTAACATGCTGCATAATTTGAGATATTATTAATGTCTGTCCTGCAACCCTAGTATAGAGGTTAAGCAGTTTGGCGAAAGGATACGTAGCACAAAACAGGATGACTTGATGACAGGATGAATGGTTTAACATTAAAATCATTTGAATAAAAATACACTGCCATAGATAGGATTACAAACACCATAATAATTCAACATGTGACATAAAACAGCTTGTAATCATAAATTATCTTCAAGCTTCAAGGTTTGTGGGGGAGAATGAAAGATTACAGTAATAATATTTGTAAGCTATAATGTCTTACCGTACAAGCCTTTCCTGGCAGGGTTGACAATCGAAAGGTCATTACAGGGACTTCCACCAATCACCAAATCAAAGGGCCCCCATTCAGCAATCTGACAGAACAGAACAATACCATCTAGTGTTAGCACAGCAGCACTGCACATTCACCTCAGGAACTCTGAAGATCCATTAATTTCTTTCCAAATGTTTTATTATACAGTCCAACAGCACTCACCCAATTTTTTTCAACCGCCTGGAGGTATTTTTCCCATAAGGATTTTATTTTGCCCATAAGGATTTAAAAAAAAAAGCCTTTAGTAAAAAGTTATAAGCCATGGACCAAACCAAACAGCTACGAGATGAATCACATTACAAACCTTTGATTTGAAGCAAAATCGTATTTGAAAACTGGACAAAAAGAAAGGTGTAAGACTGCGTATTTAACGAATTTAGTGATGGAAACATCCAATGTTGCTAATAACATAAAGTAAAAACATAAAATTATTGATTTACAGATGTTGAGATATATATATACAGTGGGTAGAGAAAGTATTCAGACCCCCTTAAATGTTTCACTCTGTTATATTTTAGCCATTTGCTAAAATCATTTAAGTTCATTTTCTTTCTCATTACTGTACACACAGCACCTCATATTGACAGAAAAACATAGAATTGTTGACATTTTTAAAGATTTATTAAAAAAAGAAAAAAAGAAATATCACATGGTCCTAAGTATTCAAGTTCAAGTTCAAGTTCAATTTTTATTTATATAGCACATTTCCCACAGCCCCCAGGCTGACCAAAGTGCTTTACAGAAGGTCAAGAATAGCATACATACATAAAAATAAAACCAGAAGAGAGTAAAAAATAAAAAGCAAAAAAAGAGCAAGTATTCAGACCCTTTGCTCAGTATTTAGTAGAAGCCCCCTTTTGATCTAATAGAGCGATGAGTCTTTTTGGGAAAGATGCATTACGTTTTTCACACCTGGATTTGGGGATCCTCTGCCATTCCTCCTTGCAGATCCTCTCCAGTTCTGTCAGGTTGGATGGTAAACGTTGGTGGAGAGCCATTTTCATGTCTCTCTAGAGATGCTCAATTGAGTTTAAGTCAGGATGCTGGCTGGGCCATTCAAGAACAGTCACAGAGTTGTTGTGAAGCCACTCCTTTGTTATTTTAGCTGTGTGTCTTGGGGTCATTGTCTTGTTGGAAGGTGAACCTTCGGCCCAGTCTGAGGTCCTGAGCACTCTGGAGAAGGTTTTCCACCAGGATATCTCTGTACTTGGCCGCATTCCCGATATCCCTTGATAGCAACCAGTCGTCCTGTCCCTGCAGCCGAAAAACACCCCCACAGCATGATGCTGCCACCACCATGCTTTTCTGTTGTGACTGTATGACTGTATTGGACAGATGATAAGCAGTTCCTGGTTTTCTCCACACATACCGCTTAGAATTAAGGCCAAAAAGTTCTATCTTGGTCTCATCAGACCAGAAAATCTTATTTCTCACCATCTTGGAGTCCATTAGGTGTTTTTTTTTTTTAGCAAACTTTAATGTGTCTTGTACTGAGGAGAGGTCTCCATCAGGTCACTCTGCCATAAAGTCCAGACTGATGGAGGGCTGCAGTGATGGTTGACTTTCTACAACTTTCTCCCATCTCCCGACTGCATCTCTGGAGCTCAGCCACAGTTATCTATGGGTTCTTCTTTACCTCTCTCACCAAGGCTTTTCTCCCCCCGATAGCTCAGTTTGGCTGGACGGCCAGCTCTAGGAAGGGTTCTGGTTGTCCCAAACATCTTCCATTTAAGGATTATGGAGGCCACTGTGCTCTTAGGAACCTTAAGTGCAGCAGACATTTTTTTGTAACCTTGGCCAGATCTGTGCCTTGTCACAATTCTGTCTCTGAGCTCTTCAGGCAGTTCCTTTGACCTCATGATTTTCATTTGCTCTGGCATGCACAGTGAGCTGTAAGGTCTTATATAGACAGGTGTGTGGCTTTCCTAATAAAGTCCAATCAGTATAATGAAACACAGCTGGACTCAAATGAAGTTGTAGAACTATCTCAAGGATGATCAGAAGAAATGTGCACCTGAGGTGAAACTGCACCTGAGTTTAATATGTGAGTATACACATAGCTCTGCAACGGGTCTGAATACTTAGGAACATGTGATATTTCATTTTTTCTTTTTTAACAAATCTGCAAAAATGTCAACAATTCTGTGTTTGTCTGTCAATATGGGGTGCTGTGTATACATTAATGAGAAAAAAATTAACTTGAATGATTTTAGCAAATGACTCCAATATAACAGAGTGTAAAATTTAAGGGGGTCTGAATACTTTCCTGAATACTAATATATATATATATATATATATATACATATATATATATATATATATATATATACATATATATATATATATATATATATATATATATATATATATATATATATATATATATATATATATATATATATGAGGCTGACATTTTTTCATATAGCCATAAAAATCATAATCAAAATAGAGTCAGACATGAAAGCCATGCTGCACCGACTACTGTCTGACTACTAGATGGCGTGAAAACAGCATACACAAGCTGCAAGACATTTACTCCATGCGTATGTGTATGTGTGTGTACACCCTACAGAAGCTTGCGATCTGCAAGTGAATGACGCCTCATGGTGCCATCCCAAAGAGTCATGAAATCACTCTCATGGACCTTTTCCTGGAACGGTATGTGTACTGTAATATGTGTACTCAGCTAGATTAACTTGTTACAGCACTTGCATGCTGTTGCCCTTGTTTTTTTGGTTGCTTCTATTGCTCTCCCCATATGTAAGTCACTTTGGATAAAAGCGTCTGCTAAATTATTTAATGTGTATGTGTGCATGCTGATTTACATGGAATATAATGTGTGTGTCCAAATCAGACCAAAAAAACACAACACAGGAGTGGGAAAAAAGAGGTAGTCATTCTTCTGGGATTGGGATGGGATTTTACCAGTTTTTTCACGGGATTGGGATGGGACAAGATTTTTTTTTGTGGGAGTGGGATGGGAGAGGTTTGAAAATCCACTTTGCTAAATGGGATTTTTAATTCAAGGACACAAATTTTGAACTTTTTTTCCAGCTGACAAAAATATGTTCATATTACAATTATTAAACGTTTTTTCTAGGTTATGTGGCCTAGTAAATATTCCATTTTATAATTTGGAAACGTTACTTTTGAATGTTCTTAAACAAGTGTACATTTTTAAAAAAGTTAGATGAACGTCAACTAAAATGTTTCAGAAAAAAACTTCCACGAACAATGTATAAATAACGTTTTTGTGCTAATATCTTTTAAAAAAAAAATATTAAAGGGGGGGGGGGCACTCAGTTTCAGTCAATCTCATGTCAATCTTGAGTACCTATAGAGTAGTATTGCATCCTTCATATCTCCGAAAAGTTTTCAGTTTTATTATATTTATAAAAGAAATATGGGCTGTACTGAATCTTTCCGGAAAAAAACAAGCACCTGGAGGCGTATCGTGTGGGCGGAGCTACAGAATGACGAGAGTGCAAAGCGGTGACGTCCTCAAGCGTGGAGAAACCCATGGCTATCGAGCTCAGCTAATAGATATATGATCCAGAATCATTCAGAGGCTGAAATAAATTGAACAGGAGAAACAGCAACAGCAGGATGTCCGTCTCTGTGGTATGTACTGTATTTAGTGGCCTGTCAACATTGTGTGTCTTTACTCGCAGTTTATGAGGACATGATTCGGTTTATGGACTATTGTATGCGACTAAACCTTTGCAGTAGCAAGCAACACGGTTTTGCACGTCAGACTAGTGTAACGTTATACATAGAACAGCAATGGAGTAACATTAACCATTAGCGCATTTGAATGACGAAGCACGCGATCGTGTCGTTTACTGATGTTTACTCACGTGACGATAGCCGACAGCACAGACATTTGAAGCAGTTTTACTCACTGGCTGCTTCCAAAGCAGGACCGAACCTTTATCGCTGGGACCGCTCCGTCAAAAACACACTTCTTTGGTATGATTTGGTAAAGTCCTGACAGCAGTGAACGGTGGAGATCCACTTTTGCGACGCGACTGAAGCGATGTTGTGAAGCTTCCCGTCATTTCTGCTTTCAAATCGGTTCAAATGCAGCGCTGCCTTCCCGGAATGCTGTGCTGAAGCGTTGGAGCCGCTTGATCACTTGTCACCCATAGGAATAAAGTGGAGCGCGGCGCCTGGATCGACTGGATCTGCACCTGAGAGAGTGTTTATGGGCGTGCATTTCCTCTCTCGCTCTAGTCACGCGCGTGCGCACCCTACCGGGAGAAGAGCCCGTACGGCCCATACAAGGACCTTCCGCTCTATCAACGTCAAGCCGAGCCATACTTGAAAAAAACTCTCCGAAACTTGTAAGAAACCGGAAGGAGTATTTTTAACACAGAAATACTCCATCAAACGTCCAACATTAGTTTTTGAAACTTTGTCTATGTTTAGGATGGGAATCCAAGTCTTTAACAGTGTAAAAAGCTCAGTATGCATGAAACAGCATTTCACCCCCCCAACATTCTATTAATGATATTTGAAGAAAGTCTGTTCTAAACTTTAGGAAAACCTTGCTAGAATGTTTCTAGAACGTTCCCTTTTAGCTGGGTTGGAATTCCTAGTTTTTGAACAACAAAAAAAGAACATTCAACATTCCAACATGAAGTGCATCTTTTTCTCAATCGTAGCTAGTCCCTAAGGAAACACATCTTGAACACATCCGAGTAATCCGTATAATTACCGGTCACTGGGTTCATAGATGGCATTTAATTGGATATTCCAGATGTTCTGCTAAAGGAAACTATGGGAATGGCCTGTGTATGTCTTCACCCTTGGCACATCTGTGTGTGCTAGTACAAGAGCATATCTGGAGCTTGACTCTTTTCAGGCCTTCTCATTCTTTCAGTGTTTCATAAATAGCCCAACCCAGGGCCCCAAAAAACCCCTTTAATATATCCCTTCTCTCTTTTCTTCTGCGACAAGAGCCCTTTCATACATCCCTCTCTGCGATCCCGCCCAATCCAGCCTCGCAACAACAATGGGTGAGTGAATGAGTGATTGAATGGGAGGGTGAGGTGGTGAATGGATGAACTGAGAAGAGGGGATTTAGCAATGGAGAAAGTGCTTTTGTGTTCTGTCACTAAGGCTTAAGACAACTTGTGGCTCTCTGTGTGGGTCTGAGCATTTGAATGTGAGGTGGAGAGATAATAGAAGCCAAACAGAAACTTGGAGGAGTGATGACAAAGACCAGACTCAGGTGAGGCCATTAGCCTTATCAAGTGCTGTTGAAACAAGCAACACGCTACTAAACAAATAACCTTGGGCCAGGTGTGTGTGGCCTGTGATTGCGCCAAACGGTCTCTACACATTCTTTTATCAAATGAAACAGTGAGGGAATAGAGAAATGAGTCTTACTAGGTTAATATAAAAGCTGATTATGTAAAAAACAACAGTAACATAGTTTTCACAGACCTGACAAATCATTAAATTATCTCCAGTGAAAACGTGAAATATTTCAGCCAAAAACAGATAACAGTTAACTCACGTTTTTTCTGGTGATGTTCCGAACGTCATGGACATACTGGATTTTTCCTTCATGTCGGACAACTCCCACTGAAATTGAGTCCTCACATACTTCCGATGCAATGTACAAATCAACCTTGAAGCCCAAGTCCCGAAGCACCAGATAACCTGCAAATTAACATAAAAACATTCATAGTAAGAGACTTTAAATTCAGAGTGAATAGCACTCATAATCACTATTGTCTTAAATTCTGGCCTAGGGTGAACAAACGTCTCGTTATAGACACTCCCGTATACTTCAGCTATATTTTTAGTGTCCAGACTTATAATAAAAAAAAATCATATTTTGTCCCATATGCTGTTATTTCTTTCCTAAATGTCTTTGCAAGGTGATCATTTGAAAGTGAGCAGGGCTGAACTGGGACTAAAATTTGGCCCTGGCAAAACCAGCCCATCTGGCCCATGAGTTCCCCGGTGAATGTTTTTGCTGGTGTTAGGGCCTTAAATTGGAGTATCTAAATAAAAGGACAGGGACAAATAATGATGGATATTATGTATACTTAATATTGCACTTTTGTCAAATGCACAGCAAAACACTGATTTTGAGCTAGGATGCAGTTAAGTAAATGTGCTGCTTTTAAATGCTGTCATCATTTACTGAATCTCATGCCGTTCCAAACCTGCATGATTTTCTCTCTTCCGTGAAACACAAAAGAAGATATTTTGAAGAATGTTGACAACGAAACCATTTAGGCTACCACTGAATATTGTAAAAACAGACTCAAAATATTTTCTTGTACATTTTTGGGTTGAACTATCCCTTTAAAATTGAACTAGCCCCAATTTAAAGAGCTAACACCTAATTTATGCAAGACACTGATATCTATGGAGTTAGAAATATGACAAAATTATCTGAATTTGAATTGCATAAATCTGAATTATTGACAAGTGTAATCTAACAAAATTGAATATTATGTTGCATTTTACATAGTACTGAATTAGATTTTTTTTAAATGTTGAATATAGAGCATTTGAAATCCAACATCTAAAATGTTTTTATGTCAAAATTGTATAGACATGTATTTTAAAACAGCAGATATTTTGTTCTGAATTAATAGACTGCAAATATTCCGTTTTTGAAAATACAGATTCAAGATTTCAGATAGAGAAGAAATTCAGATCACCAAATTCAATATTCTAAAATTCAAACTGCAGAAATTCAGATCTCACAGAAAGTAGGCCAGAGATCATCATCAGGGAAGAGTAAAGGATGTCAGAAAATTCAAACGGAGCACAGTAAAGGAATAAAGAGAGGATCAAACAGCCCTTTTATACTTTTTAGTTTAGTTTAGATCAATGCACGGAAAAAGAGATTTTGGCTAGTGTGCGTGATTTACAAATCGCTGATTAGTGAAGAAAATCTAAGCATTTGACGTCATTCTCCAGGGCTGAATCCAAAATTGCCCCCTAAACCCTCACTATTCCCTACTTTAGTCCACTAATACCATTAACTTGAAGGAGTGAATGAATGTAGTACCTATTGACGGTTTAGTTTCATGTTTAAAACTATCATTGCATTTTATTATTTGTATATCTATCTCAATCAATCTCATAACATAATTTATTGCTGTTTTATTTTTGCAGTTTAAATGAATTAATTTGATTGGTAACAGCCCTAATGTCTTAGATATTACCACAGAATCAATATATTCATACCATCAAAAATCCCCCCAATACACTGTACAGTACATACAATTTGCTATGTACTCTACCTGATAGGCCAGAAGTTAATCAATATCAAATCAAATTTTGAAACTTGTGACAATGCCCAGCGCTATAGTGTAAATGTTTTTTACTTGAAGCAAATACTACCTTTACCTTTATTTTCTTGTCACCAAAATGCTTTGTTTACATGTTAAAAACACAAACATTTTCTACTGGGAGGCAATGCCCCCAGAGAGCCCCCTAAATGTATTTAATTCGGAAACATGTCACCTTTTTCACCACTTGTCAGTTTGCAGGTATTGAGGGTATAGGGGGCGATTTCAGATTCAGCCCAGGTCTGTTTAACAAAATAGTAGTCTTATAGCAGTAGTAGACTACTGCTTCTTAAACTGTACAGGGCAGGTCCTAGATCAGGCAACTTTTCTGTAACACTTAACGCGTTTCACAAAACAAATGTGTATCCGATATATAAAATATTAATCAGCACCCGGCCTGTTTTATTTAATTATGCAGTAAACCACATGAAAAGAGAGAAATCTAGCCGAAATCTCTTTTTCCGTGCATTAATCTAAAATAAACAAAAAAGTATAAAAGGGCTGTTTGATCTTCTCTTTATTCCATTACAAATAGGAAATGAAATGATCAGATGGTGCTCTGTTCGACTTTGCTGACATGTGACCAGTGAACTCAGAGAAGAATAGAGAAAACCAGCAGCCATATCAACCTGTAGCCCAAGACTGGTTTCCCACTGAAGCTAAGCAGGGCTGAGCCTGGTCAGTACCTGGATAAGAGACCAACTGGGAAAACCAGGTAGCTGCTGGTAGAGGTGTTAGTGAGGCCAGCAGGGGGCGCTCACCCTGTGGTCTGTGTGGGTCCTAACGCCCCAGTATAGTGATGGGGACACTATTCTGACAAAGAGCATCGTCTTTCAGATGAGACGTTAAACCGAGGTCCTGACTCTCTGTGGTCGTTAAAAATCCCAGGATGTCTTTCGGAAAAAGAGTAGGGGTGTAACCCCGGCATCCTGGCCAAATTTGCCCATTGGCCTCTGTCCATCATGGCCTCCTAATCATCCCCCTATCCTGATTGGCTTCATCACTAGGTCTCCTCTCCACCAATCAGCTGGTATGAGGTGAGCGTTCTGGCGCAATATGGCTGCCGTCGCATCATTCAGGTGAATGCTGCACATTGGTGGTGGTTGAGGAGATTCCCCCCTTCAATGTAAAGCGCTTTGAGTGCCTTGAAAAGCGCTATATAAATTGAACTAATTATTATTATTATTATAGACTATATAGTAAATTATATATTGTGTGTCTGATATGAACAAAACAGTCAAATTATAACTGTCTGAAAGGATTGTTATTTCCACTTCCATAGACATCAGCGTGTTTTTGCTGCTACTTATGTGCATTTAAATGTCTGAAACCTAAAATAAACATGATGTGGTTGAAAACACTGAATCGTTGTGATATGTGTCGAGCACTGAGCACATATGTCTCTGACTCAGCACCAACCAAAGCAAAAGCAATCTTTTGCAAAAAAGATCAAAAAAGAAATTTGCATCTGATTCGATCCGGTACATACCGGTTGTATAGGTAGCGGTGCTATATTAGCACCGGTTTTGGTACCCAGCCCTACTTATAATACTTAAAAATGAGACAAAACGGCATTAAAATAAACAAAAACAAGTAAAAAGAAAAGGTGAATAATTGACCTGTCGCAATTCCATCAAACAGTGAAAGGACTCTGATTGGACGTCTCTGCTCTGCTGGGACTGCAGGGTAAATTTTTGGACTTTCCTGGAAGAAAAGAAAGCTGTATAATTGAACAGCTTTGCAAACTGAGAATTTCTCTCTCTCTGTAAAAGTTAATTTTACAAAAAAGTGAGACTCACAAACTCCTGTCCATTGTCATTGACAAAGAACTCTTGTAGTTTCAGGCTCCAGTCGTGGCGTTTCTTTAACACGCCGTACAGCTGCAGCGGTTGACACATGTAGCAGCGCCATGGGTCTAGATCACGGGCGCTGTTGGCCGCTCCTGCTCCCACTAATATATCCAGACAGTCGACACAGAAACACCTGCAGGCAAAGACACTGATCAAAGACAGCCTTTAAAAAGTCAAATGAAACTGACTGTTTTGAAGGTGAAGTTTGAGTTTAATGTGTAAGCCATTTGTAGGGTGAAACTGTGGCATTTTTTAAAACAATGCATTTTGCCTGAGTGGCCTGACATGAGTTTGGAGAGCCAAGGCCTAAAAAAAAAACTGTAGCCTGTATCAACAGCTGAAACCATTGCACAAAATTATTTTACAGTTTAACACAAACGGCTAACCTTTACAGACCTATCTAAGTTTCCAGGAGTGACAAAAAAGACCAAAAAAATGTTATCAGAATGGATGTACTTTTTATATATTTAAGAGGGAGTACATACTTGTGCAGGCAACAATTCACAGGTTCTGACTACATTTTTATTAAAGAAATGAAAAATACAATACAAAGTATAACACCCTTGAGTTAGCCTGACAAGCCAGACCCACATGAAGATGTTTGGTCTGGAAACTTTTTTGGTCTATAAAAAGGGGCAGCAGTGGCTCAGTGGTTCATGTAAACCAAAAGGTGGTGGTTCAATCCCCGGTTCCACCTGACCAAGTGTCGAAGTGTCCCTGAGCAAGACACCTAACCCCAGCTGCTCCCGACGAGCTGGACGGTGCCTTACATGGCTGGCAGCGCCGTCGGTGTATGAATGGGTAAATGTGAGGAAAAATGTAAAGCGCTTTGGATGACCATAGGGTCTGTTAAAAGCGCTATATAAATGCAATCCATACACACAATGTGATTGGCATGACCAGAGTTTGTTTTTTTAAGCTCAGAAGTGTATTGAGAGTTGCTAGACGACACTTGTGGCAGATTAGATTTGCTGCTGCTAGGGTGCGTCTAGATTTCTAGGCTACCCTTGAGTAATTATGTTTAATGTTCTTTATAATTCTTATTAATTTCCACATTTGTTTTAAATGTCATTTTACATTGTCAAGTGATTTTAATTCAACTTGAAGATGTTGTAGGTTAATGTACTGACTAGCTGAACTGACTAAATTGTGCGAAAATTGGTGATGATGGCAGTTTGTGGCTAATGGAAATGAAATTATACACTTTGCCTTTAAAGACTGGCGTCTTAGATATTATGGCAAGGGGGTGGTGGTTGGGATGGTCATGGAAGTGAAGTATGACAAAATGCCAAGTTGGTATTGAAATGAAACGCGAGATTGAGTGAGACAAAACGAGTTTGTGAGAAGCATGAGTTTCGTACCTGCAGCAGTTGGCGTTTCCACAGAGCAGCACCTCTCTGCCGCCACAGCACACAGTGCAGTATGACTGGTAGCCATCGTCATCGTACATGTAGGAGATCTCTAAATAAACATCCTGACACATTCACAAATAAAAACATGTAAATAATTTAAATCGCTTCCTAGAGTCCCTGTTTGAAGCAATGTATCATGTTGCTGCAAAAAGAGTGAAATAGGATCATGCAGCGATGATGAAAATTATCTATGGTGAAATCCATACATCCATGGTACTTCCTTTGTCCCCTTAAGGTAATCAATAGATACAACACTGGTGTCCAGGTGTTAGGATCGAATGCTGTTGTTTGACACTTTTATGAGCAATCATGTCAGCGCGTGTTGGATAACAATGTTCCCAGACTCTCGAGTTGTGTTGTGTTCTTTTTTTGAGTATGTGGAGAATAAGGTCAACTCTTACCTTGCATGTTAGGCAAAGGCCTCCTTCAAACAGCGGGTGGAAGGTCGTCACTCTTGTCTTTCCACAAGAGATGCAGAACTCTGAAACAGGCAAACAAGCATATTGACAGGTGGCTGAGTCAAAATACAAGAGTAACTTATTCTTGGAAGCAATTGTAAAAATGAGTTAAAAACGATTAACCAGTGAGAAGTGTTTTCTCATTTGCATTTCTCCTCCTCTTTAGTTTGCTTCCTAATCTTTTCAGGGGCATAGATTGTGGGGGGGGTCTGGTTGCGGGGTGAGGGTATCTGGTTACTCATCTACCTCAATAACCAAAACAAGCAAATACAACATGGGGAGACTCAGAACCTGGTGAACTGTTTGTCTCTCACATGGGGAGACTCAGAACCTGGTGAAATGTTTGTCTCTCACGTGGAGACTCAGAACTTGGTTGCTCTGTCACAGTCTAATCCTTGGTGGATAGACTCAGAACAAGGAGTGTCTGTTGAAAGGGTACTTTTATCCTTTTCCGAATAGGAGAAGATTGCAATTTGGCGCTTCTCCATTCCAGTGTTGCTACTGGCTGCTGGCATCAGAGAGGGCACACAGTGTGGTCCACCCTTCTTTCCCCTGTGGAACTCATTTGCATACTGTACACAGTTAGAATACCTTTGGCAATATACTAAATAAATAGACACTGAACATGATGGGAAAAGCTTGAACTGTCATGTGTTCATTAATTTGTTCATTAACAGCTGAATTCGTGTAAGATGTTGCATTACAAATAGCTGTCACTGAGAATACTTATTTCTCTGAATAAGTATGAAATGGATGTGTGTAGTTTACATCAGTCTTAAGGTTTCCAAACATAGTTGTGAATGGATTTGGATGGATCATTTTAGTCTTTCTTTGTTTCACCCACTACTGCTGAGGTCCTGAGGAATGTTTATGGCCGTCACAAACCAGGACATTAGGGATCAGTCTCTAGGTGGGTGAAGGGCAGAAACTGCATGTGGACCAATGAGAAGTCCTGTCCTTTCTGGGCTTGGTACCAGAGGTCTTCTTCTTGCCCTCAAAGAAGTGTCTGGCTGTTGTCCAAGCATCTTTATCTGATGGTGTTGGACATCTTGTTTGTGCTAGTCCAACAAGATCCAATCAAAATGTAGCAAACCTTTGTCCACTGTTACGGGCAAAAATGGGCCCGGCCATAAACTGGGCCCTGGAATGTGCTGTCCACTACACTACCGGAAAGGTCCCGCCTCTTACCATAACGGGGAGATGCACATGCTCAATGTGCGCTCTTCTCCACATAGGAGAGCAACAAGACCATGCCCCGTTCTTTGTGTATTCTTGTGGGCGGAGGTTTAGTCAACAAACGGTTCTAGTGACGTCATTAAAGCAGGAAGTGCAGGGATGTAGTCCAAACCGGCCGTTCGCTGTAGGTTTTGAAAGGGAACTTCTCTTAAATAAAATATCTCGCTTGGCATTGAACTTTGAGCTTTATAATTTTACAGGTATTATTTATGCTCTAACAGCAACATTACACACTAACTAAAGTTTGAAAGATGGGATCGCGAATAACAGGACCTTTAAAGGCATAGTTAACCAAAACATGAAAATTCTGTCATTATTTACACCCCTCCACCCATTTATTAAAAATATCTTCATCTGCATTCTGAAGATTAACAAATATATATTAAGTGCTGTTAGATTGACCTGTCATAGTACTTTAATTTAGAAAATGTTGACAAGCTTGTAAGTTTTAAGGTGCTTAAATAAAATACATATACATCATATCCTGTATCCCATGTAAACAAGTAATTGTTAACTATTGTAATTATAATGTGCAGCATGAAAAATGTATATTTATTTGGATATTGATTGGCTAAAGACTACATTACATTGGGTTATTAAAGGGTTACTTCAGCGATTAGCATATGGCTTTGTATCAGTAGAAACCAGTAGAAGTATATTCAAATGATTGTGCTCAGTCACAGTAATCCAGTCGCAGTGGCTTTGGGAGTGGCCTCACAGGGCAGCGAAGCATTCTGGGAATTGTTGTATTTCATCCCCATGAGACAAAATTACATGTTTTGTCTTTTTTCAGTCTAGAAGGCACCAAATTCAAAAATAAATTCACATTTCTACAACATTAATGTTTATTTATACCAGTTTAAATACAGATTCATCTTCCCAGCGCTGAAGTACCCCTTTAAGTGGTCTAAGTGTTTTTAAAAGTTTACTTTAATTAAGTGATAGATGATGGCAAAGAAAATCTAACTGTAAAAATAGAGGAACTATAAATACATAAAACAACTCTAATATTAGCCAATAATCAATAAGGTACATATTGTGCATCTCTAAGAAAAATATTTTAAAAAATGGGCCTTTGTAGAATGATTTTTTCCTATTTGATAACACAATGGAGACAGGCAGGAAACAACAGAAAAGGACTGTTGTTTTTGCATCTTTTGCAGAGTCTTGAACATGATACAGCATTGTAAAAAGTGAAATGTTGTTAAACTTGTCAAACAAATTTTTTTAAAAATTCTATACCTATTTTTAAAGCAAAAATGTGTTATGTGTGAAAGGAACCTAATGTGTTTTAATGGGTGAATGCAAGGCTTGTAGCAGGTTGCAACACTACACACCTTCTATACTTCTGTGATTCTTCAAAACTTCATGGACCATTTGTTCTGAAAGGCAGATACAACAGCAGTCATGAACAACAAGTAGGAAATTCAAACATATTTTGGTAAAGCTCAATGATGTCTTGTCAAAAACTATATACACAAAGCCTAATACGATATTTAAATAATTTATATGACTGAATGAATTGTTTAGAATTCCAATGAATAAAAAATATTTTGGAAGACATTTATATATATATATATATATATATATATATATATATATATATATATATATATATATATATATATATATATATATATTTTAGTTTGGCATTTAATTAATTATTTCTATTTCTTTCAGAGTCTACGTGCTGATATAAGCAAATATCCAATCATATGCACTAAAGTTAGGGGGTGTTTGGTTCCCATTCAGTCGGTCACTCTCGACGCCACGTCGGAGTACCGACGAATAGGAATCCTATTCGTCGGTACTCCGACGTGGCGTCTCCGTTCCCTCCTTCAGGGAACGAGGGTTACATACGTAACCGAGACGTTATTCACAATCATGAAAGTTCATTATTTGCATGCGGTTTAAATTCTCGCCCGTTAAACATTTAATTCGTTTTACATGCGTGCACACTAAAAGCCTGTCAAACACGTGATTACTGGACTAAGTAGTCTTACTGCGCTAATACTGTCAAATGCACACAAGGTTTACATATATAAACACAGTCGGTTATGTCTAAAATGAAAGTAAAATCTGCGTGTGTCTATATATATGAGATGCGAGCACGTCGTGAACACTTGTCCTTAAAGGTACAGTTTACCTCTAAATTTATGTTAAAGGGGTCATATAATGGTACATGCACTTTTATAAGAATGGAAATGTGCTTTGGCAGTGCCTGTACACAACCATCCTATAAAAAATCTCCTTATATATTTTCCCCTGTCTCAAATGGAGCTGTTCGATGTGTGACGTCACACGATCGGACACCCCTCCCAAGACTGTTGATTGACAAGCAGTTTCCTCTTAGACCCGCCCTGTGCGAGCTCAAGCTGTCGTCCTTACCATAGACATCATAAGCCCCGTTTCCACCAAAATTACCCGGAACAATTTGTACCAGGAACTTTTTTACAGGAACTTTTCTCCTCCCCAGACCTGCAACTGTCTGTGGTTCCACCGCAATCTAAAGTTCCGTGAAGATTAGGCAAATTAGTCACGCGACTGCTCCTTCAAGTCAGTGACGGACAGTAATAATTTTTGCGCGACCGCAAAAATAAACAAAAAATTATGACATTTTTTGTACCGATTGAAAGATTTAGTGGACTGTTTACATGAGACGTTATCTAAATTGATCTGGTGTTTACATGTGATGACTTTCAATCGCAATCATTTTGTCACATGCAGTTCAAATGCTGCATCAAAAATGTCAAGGCTGTTTTCTCCACCAGCTGGAATGTGTTAACTGTAGCCATAGCAACTCTTAACGGCCACCAGGACTAATATAGTATTATATAAGCTATTTATTCTTTGTAAAGTGTAATAATCATCTCAGAAATAAAAAAAATTCTTCTGTCAGGCGCAGTTAAAGTAAAAACTGCCTGGGGCAATATACGCTGTGTCATTATTCCAACATTATCTTCATAACTTACGAAATAAAAAGTTTACCCCTCAGAAAATTTTGCTTTCCTCTCTTGTTAACATGAGCGCGGCGCGCGCTGTCATGTAAGGACGCACACTTAAAAGTAATCGGTCAGGTCGTTTGAATGGTGAAAAATAGACTGTAAAAAAATTAATAACGAGTATGGAAGAGATTCAAGCTGTGCTGCTTTTGCTGGTTATGTATAGGTTTACTAAAGAGGTAATTAACAACGACAGAAAAGAGCACTAATATGCAGATTCAGCAGCATGCAGCATATTCAGAAAGCTTGTAAAGCTAGATTTAAAATGACAATGTATATTATTATCAGCTATTACGGACATTGCACGTGAGATGGCTGAGACGAATGCGCGCCATCAGACAGAGAGCAAGACTTATATTTACTGAACGTAGACCGAACCTCGCAAAAGACTTTTAAAAATGCCGGTTGAAATAAAATGCTAAACCAATCAGCATGTTCAGTGCCCAAGTCCCGCCCTCGAAAGTTCCTGAACTTTGAAAAAGTACTACCTCGCGAACAGGGCCGTTTGGAGGGGGACATTTTTACCCGGAACTTCATTTAGACCCTGGTTCCTGCTGTCAAAACACACCGAGGACCACCAAAAGTTCCTGGTTCCTGGGTAAAGTTCCTGTGGTGCAAACGCGGCTATATAGATTTCAAATCTATATGATGTCTATGGTGATTACAGTCCGCCATTGTATAAGTAGAGACGCTGGGCGATTGTGGTGTTCTGTTCTTGGGTGTAATAATGAACACAGCAGTCATTCTGATGTTCCTAAATCCAAATATTTAATTGAGCTGCTCCTGAATAAAGATCTGTACCAGCTCTTCGTGTTTAAGCTGCCCCTCCACAAGAAGTTGAAACGCTTCATGATAACCTGCAGCTAAAGTTTAGGGTAACATTAAATTATGGCATGCTTTCTATGTATGATGTTCTAAATATAATTCATAATCCCACGTTTACAATCAACAACACATTCTGGTTATTGTGTTCTTACAAACTGTGTAACTTACGCTGGTTTTAAAGTTAACGTGGATGTGGTGAGTTAACACTAAGCTTAATTATGTAGATGGGGTGTCTGTTACTGTCTAAAAATAAATCGTGTTGTAACAGTTATTACAATGCATAGATAACGTTACGCATCACTGACAAACCGACATTAACAGAAAAAAAGTTTTTATTGGCATTAGGTGTAACATCAATCTGTCAATGAACTACCTTATACATCAGTAAACACATAGAATTTGCGCTAACATTACCCTGCCAGTACATGATAAAGATAGATCAAAGTGACATTACATTAACCAACCATTCAGAAACGTCCTGTTTAGCCTTAAATGTCGAATTTTGTTGGAGCTGTGATCTTGTCCCGGTCACCAAACCGAAAACCGTGGTTAAAAACCGAGGTATTTACTGAACCGTGGACTAACTACATTGTTGCATGCCTAGTTTACAGTAATTTTGCCATTTTTGAGATCAATTAATTATCTGTATCATTTAAAGGCTTAGTTAACCAAAACATGAAAATTCTGTCATTATTTACACCTCCCCCAATTTTTGGGAGAACTAACCCTTTAACATCACATCTGGAGTGCAGCAATTGGTTGTCAACCATGATCATGAATAATATCCTTAGTGTGAGCTCTTACCTCTGCTGTAGACATCCTCAGTACCAGATTTGGCCTTACAGAGGCTGAGTCGCGCTCTTTTAGCAGAGGGGGGGAACTCCGGAGGGATGGAGTCCAGCAATGCTGGGCTCTCTGAGGCCAAGGGAAAAACACAATACTCAGCTGGAAGAGACACAAACACACTAATATTACTCACTGTTACAATCAAAATGCTCACACATGTATTGTGAATAATGGCATGGATATTTCATAGATCAGTCACTTAGAAAATGAAGTGCATAACTATTGTGAGAACTACTTTAGCAGTTAGTTAGCCTGGACGCCAGCCAAACTCAGTCCCACCCACAACATTTGAGCTTGGGCAGTTCAGTCTGGACTTGATCCATAGACGAGTAATTATGCCCGAAAAGAAACTATTCGGACAAATGAAATTGTCAGGGCGGGCTTTAGACGATGAATTAAACAATCATCCACATCATCAAAAGCGCTTGGGAGAACTTGTTGGTATATGCATTCACCTTCACTATTTCTCTCAGAAATGATGATCATGTTGTTAAGTTTTCTGTATATTCTTAAATTCTTTTTTTTACAACATCCTGGTTCAGTTGCTTAGCAACGAGGGGAGAGGATGCTGGCATTGTCTGTTCGCCACTTCTCCACCCAAAATCAAGTTAATTGTACTGTTAGATTTTGATTAGATTTTCTTATGAACGTGACTAGTCATACAGTCAGAGCTACAAATGAGACTGTTGCTGATTGCTGGCCGGACAAAAAATGGCATTTGGGGTAAAATGTGTGTTATTTTGGCAAGGTTGTCTATAAAAATCCGCATTCCTGGGTCTATATATCACATAATTGAGGTAGCTTCAACCCGCGGACATGGAAAACAACCCGCAGGAAAACCGCAGACATGGCAACACAGTGCAGTTGAGTTCTGTTGACATTTGACAACTAACGTTATGTGTCTCCCTGTTGCTCTGATTGGTTGTAGGTCTTTTTGAGTATGAATTGTCAAGAATGTAAAGTATTACTTCATAAAATAAAAACATTTTTGGTAACAGTGACCAGTGACTTTCTGCCAGAAAAGTGGCCCAAAATAAAATATAGTACTGTAATTTGAAAAAAGAAAATTATAAAAAAAATTAAAAACTATATATATATATATATATATATATATATATATAAATGTCAATTACTACAACATCTACATTATTTATTTATTTATTTAATTGTGACTGATTTCAATAGAAAATATTTAAAAAAATATATTATATCATGAATCAGTTATTGTGTAACTGCAGGTTAATTTAATTACTTTTAAAATTTTCCTCATTACAGTGAGAATATGGGGGGATTTAGAAATGTGCTTAATCGTCCTTGAAATAATGTCACAGTCAGTGTTAGGGGTAACAAGTTACAAAGTAACGGATTACAGTAACGATATTACTTTTTTGAGTAACGAAGTAAAGTAAAGCATGACACTATAAATATCGGTAACTACATTCTAAAGGAACACGCTTTCGTGCACTACCCAAGTCGTGTTTGCCTGTTTGTGAAGTTTTGATCTATTTAAGTGCCCCGTGCATGCGCTGCATGTGTGCTTGCCTGGGCACCGTTGCCATGCATCCTGTGTGAATGGTCCTAAACTGATTAAGAGATAAACAGCGCATTTTTATTTCAGTGCTTTTATTTAAACAGTCAGCTTGCCTCGTATATTCAGTGTACATCATCAACAACAAGCCAAAGAGGTTTCAACTGAACTATGCTTTACATTTTAAACACTTAGCTACATTATGTTCTAGCTCTGTCCATGCAATAATGCATCTTAAATGAGCGAGTTTTCAAATTTATCTGCAAGATTTGGCCTTGAATAACATTCATTCTCTCTCTTAAACATAAACTGACCTTTTTTTTTAATTGATTTTTGTGTGTGTATGTGTGTGTGTGTGTGCAATGAATCTAATAAAAAAACTGAGTTTTGTTCTCATGTTTCCCAAAGCCTGTGTTTTGAAACTTGTGTGTTGACAATTTAAAATGACCCCATTATAGCCTCCTTTATCCTGTTGTTTGTGGATTTTACATGAAACATATTTCTTTGTGCAGGCAGGAATATTGTTCTTTCATATGGTTTTATAAGCCATTTTGTAAACATTTATACAATAAACACTATGCTGACAGGCTGTGATGATAGGGCTATGATATTTGCCCATGTATATACACTCCAAATTAAGAAACGGAAAGTAAAGTAATAAGTAGTGAAGTTACTTTTCAAATGCAGTAATTAGTAAAGTAATCTCATTACAATTTACAGAAGTAACTAGTAACTAATTACTTTTTTGTGTAACTATACCAACAGTTTTTTTTTCTTTTGATTTTGTGGCAAATTATGAAAAAAACATTGAGTAACTGACCAAGACAAATACAGCCATGAACATGCAGACAGACAGCTGTTAGACTTCTCTTCCACATCTATAATCGCTGTAGGCAAAAGCCAGCAGTCTATAAATCATAAAGTAATTAGATAGGCTATTTCCTCGTTCTGATTCCACTGTAAGACCACACTACCAGATACTTCTGCTTGCTCATCTCTGCAGTGGTTCAGAAACATTTTTTTAAATAGAAACATGCTAACCTCAAATACAAGCAACCTTAGGTTTTATAGCCCAGTATCAACTATAAGAAAACACGTGGCACAAATAACAAAAATGATTGATATGTTGTATACGTTTTTAACCAGAAGATTTAAGAAAGATAATAAAGGATCTGATATACATGTTTAAATGAGAGGAGAGGAGACACACTAAACCTTGCAAACAAAGGACTGCACCAGCTCAACTTCTGTTGTGGGTCTCTGACAGAGACTGTGAATGTTGCCTTTAGTTATTGCACATTAAATTGCACATATAAATATGCTTGGGATGAACTGATCTCAGTTATCCCAGATGAAAGGATAAAAATGTACTTAAAAAAGGAGTTGACAGCTAAAGCAGCTTCACTTTCAATAACTCTGAAACACCGTGTAGCCCACCCTAAGATGCTCTCCTGAAAACTCAAGGTATTAGATATTTAAATATGATAGACCAGCTCTAAAAAAAAAAAACCAAACAGAGGTCTACGATCTGACACACTAAGCTGGTAATTTTAGAGTAACCTTCTAATACCTGACTGAGCCCTGATGCCTGAGTGCCCTGCAGCTTGTTTTTTAAGCAATACCACAAATACTTTACTGTCACAGATTTCCACAGAATTTGAACACCCTTTGTTCACAAAGTTCCACACATTCTGTGTAATTTGTTCCAATAATAATTTGACTAATGTAATTACGCTTTCAACTGCCAATAAAAGTATAGAACTCTCAGCTCCATTTAACAACATTTTCCACAGTATCAGAGCCAAAAAAAATATAGAAATAATAACCCAGGAATGCTTATAAGGACTTCCTGAGAACAAAACTACCTGATTATTTGTAGTAGTTAGCTATGTATTAATATATTAACTGCTTTAAAAATGTGAATAAATTAATAACACTTTTAATATTTTTATCTGTAGCAAATCTCAAAATGAATATCCATTTTTCATATTGAACATATATTCTGCTATGTGTGGTAACAAAAATTAGCTTGTTCGTTAAGCCGCAGTCTTGGAACTCAACTACAGTGTGTGACTTCAAATGAATTCATAACATTCCCTTGTAATAACAGCTTTGAAAAAAACTTGACCAACAAGTTATATTACTTTCCTATTTCTAACATTTTCTATGACTTAACAAGATGGCAATGTATTCTGCCAGAAGAAACTGCTCAGTCTGTAAGGTTTTCTGTAGAAACTGCTCAAATGGTTTTGTGCGGTTTTAAGAATTAAGAATTTGTGGTCTCGTGGTGGTTCACGTTACCTATTTATTTTAATATTATAGTTAATTTGTGTATTCAGGGGCTGTAAAAGTAGTATTTGTCTGAATGTCACTGAATAAGAAAAAAAACATCAAACCAAGTGGCATTTGCAAACTAGAGCTATTTTTAGTCCTATATTTAGTCTTAAGGGTCCTGCACACTGTGCGATTTTTCAAAATCCTTTGCGAATATTGCTTGTCAGACTTTACGAACATGATCCCCAATGTAGCCATGTCACACTGTAAGATCTCAGTTGTCATTAATGTCAGACTGTACGATAGTCCAGACCCACTAAAAACAGCCCCACGCAAGAAAACTTGTCCGGAGTTTTATATCATCAATGAATGACACGTTCAGTGACAGTGAGCTGCATTACACACGGGATTGAAATGGTGGCTACAAAGAAATCTCTAGCGCTCATTTTCGTCATAGTTTGTCTTGAAAAAACGAGATATTTGACGGTCATCGTAGGAGAAGTCCCACTGCAGGATTGTGCACCAAATCTTCTGACACTGCCAGAATTTTCGTCTGAGGTAAAATTTGATCACAGCGCTCATTAATTGGCTGCCGGTGAACATGTCAAACTAACGACCAAAGACGTCAGATTTTAGCCTAGGATCAGAGGAATCTTTTAGGATTTGCAAAATTTATCTCAGACGGCCAAATCGTGGCCTGAATCGCACAGTGTGCACCCGGCTTTAGACTTAGTCCTGTGTTAAATATACTTTTTATACTTATATATTTTACATACTTAATATGCTTTTTAGATTTTTTTAAAAATCATATTTAGTACCTTGTCAATATACAGTACCTTGTATAGTCAAGTTTTAGTCAGTTTCACAGACTAAATGCCAGGATTAGGCCTTATTTCAATAAGGGCATCTAAGTAGCTTTTTTTTTATTTAATCAGAATTATTACAGTAACCTATTAGCACAAACTCATACGCATGGTTTATTTGACCTCATCTAGTGTACTGATGTATTATAGGCTATTTGACATAAATTGACACTCTGTCTACATTATGAAAACTATGAGAAACTTCTCTCAAATCTACAAAATGTAAAATTCCTAATAGTTATTTAAATAATTCCAAATTACATTAATGTTTTTCTATTTTAAAAAAAGCAAAAAAAGATTTTGTATTGCCACACAGAGGTTGTCTAAATGACAATCCAAGTAGCTTGTGACAGAACACAGACTGGCTGAAAGACACTTTCATTTGAGCAGAATATCTCAAATGGAAATCGCTCAACAACAGCTTACTAGTTTTGCGTTTTCATATCATCAGCACATCTTCCGTGTGGTAGAGAGAGTGTGTGCGCATTATTGCCAGATTGCAAAAGTTAAGTAAAACACAGAAACACAGAAAATGAATAATTTTACTGTAACAGAAAAGCTCTGATTGGGGGATTTAAACTCCTGACATCTGGCAACTACAAACATGAAAACTTGTAGTAGAGACTTGTTCAGCAGTATGTAATATTTAGTCTATTTTTTTGACAAAAAAGTATTTTTTAACTACATTTTAATCTTGTCCTTAGGTACCTTGTCCGACAATCATATTTTCATATTTTTGCAGTTTTACAAAATTGCTTTTTATTTATTTTTATTCAACAGTGATTTACTGAAATAAAATATGTCTAAATTAATTCAATTATAACTAAACGTTTATTAAAGATAATGCTATAAATATAGGGAGTCCTTACTTTCAGGCTACACATTGCAATATTAAAGGTTAACAACAGAGCCCAAATATGCCTCAATTCAGTTATTTTTACACTCATAAGCTTCACATAAATCTAATTAAATATTTTTTCTTCTCCAATTCGTTGCTGAAATATAATAATTTATACATGGCTGTCAAATCATGGCAGATTTATTTAAACATTAAGTAAACAAGACATCAATAACAGGTTAAGTAGAATATAATTAATATATAGGCTAATATATAGTGCATATATTTAGCGAAAGAGTTTGTTTCTCTAGTGAACTAACACAGATGTGCACACTAAATGACTAGCCTGAGGTAAATGTGATGCTACGGGACATTGCAAGCTGTTTTGTCTTTCCACGTTTGAAACATCGATTGAGCGATTACACGACATATGATACATTTCAGTAAGATGTATCCTCAACATAGCCCACCTTAAGAGTTGTTAATTCATGTTTATTCTTTAGGAAGAGATGACCGCGTTTATTCGTGCGCCGCGCTGCTGTTTAAACTGCCGCACCTATACTGATCAGTCACGTCACAATAAAGAGCGTCAAAACGGCATTTATCGTTTGAATTTCATGATAAGATGGACTGAATATTTAATATGTTCGTGAGGGATCTCTGATTGAAGTGTGTTCCGTGCTTAAAACAAGCTGACTGTTATCTGTTAAAGATTGCATTCGTAGCGTTCGGTACACACATGCACCGAACCGAACGCCCTGTACCGAAACTGTATATATATATATATTTATATATATTTCATTAAATTATACTAAATTAAACTTGGATTTAGTGTTGCACGATAGTGTTGCACGATATACCGGTACTAGAAAAGTATTGCGATACCCTGCTATTACAAACGGTACGATATGGACTATTATTAGTACCGGTACTTTAAGGAGGACAGCGCCTATATGTATTTCTTAATTTGTGACAGCAGGTGTCGGGACGTGTGTGCAGAGCTCTGCTTCAGCCGTTCAATAAACATTAGAAGCAGAAGAGTTAAATATATACTCGCAACGCATGACAAAGAAAGCAATAGAAATATGCGCGCATGAGAAGAAAAAGCGCGGTGCGGGACGTGCTCGAGCTGGACTCTGACCTGAAGCGTGCGCACATGCCTTTCAGACAACAAACATGCGATTGCAATTCAGTTCTTTCGCGGCTTATTATTTGGGTTTAAATGGTTAAATATATGTAAAAATGCGTGGTCTAGCGGGTATTCAGGTAAACACAATCGGATGTCTTTAGTGAACGTGTAGCCTACAACTGAGGTAATTAGATCCGTGCAGGTCTTAAGCCAGACCTAATATTCTGTGATTAATGTTAAGCAAACAATGAAAAATAGAAATAGAAAACCACCACGTGCTTGGCTAAATAACTAAAATATATTTACTAAGAATCAGTGTATAGTTAAATTATAGAGTGTAGACTAAGTAAGCAGTTTTAAATTTGATTATTTCATTTCTTTCTTGACTTGCTACTGTTAAATAGACCTAATGAAGCTGAAAAATAAAGCACTGTCTTTGTCATATTGTTTGTAATTAGCATTTTTGCTTATTTTTAAAAACAGATACAATTAAAAATCTATATTATAATTATAAGATTACATTTTTAAAATATTAAAATAAGATTTTGGTCATCCCAACCTGTTGTGAAGTGAAAGGTTAGTGAATGATAACATGATTGATTATGTCACACTGGCATGCAGTTATTATAGCAATAAAAGGAGGGAATGGTCAAAAACCAGGGCAGGAACATGCTGGCCAAGTGAATTTTTAGTAAAAATAAATAAAACAATGAATAGGTAATAGGTAAAGTTCTGTTGTCATATTAATCATATTATCTGTTTTTTGTTTGTTTTTTACCGTGGTATCGATTTAGTATCGGTATCGAGGTATTTTAGCCTGGTATCATATTGAAGTCATAATTTTGGTATCGTGGATTCATATTTTAAATTGCATTTTAAATTGTGGTCACTATACCCCATATAGCCATAAGCCTTGTCTGCATCATGTTTTTAAAACTGCATGGATTGAGTATGAGACCTGAGATCTGCCACAGATGGCCGTCATGATGACATTTACTCACCTGCGTTCTCTCTGGGTTTCAGGCCCTCTTGACCTTTGGGCATAAAGCCACCATGAGCCCAGTCGAGCATGGGCTTTATCTGTTCCTCAAGACTGTCTGACTCACATGGAGGAAAAGTCTTCTCTGCCCGTATACTAGCCACCTGGGGACACACAGATAGCAGGAGAACAGTATGTCAGAGCAACTGTAAGAAAACAGAAACCATCCTGGAAACAAATGTCTCAGGTGGAAAAGAGAGAGAGAGAGAGAGAGAGAGAGAGAGAGAGAGAGAGAGAGAGAGAGAGAGAGAGAGAGAGAGAGAGAGAGAGAGAGAGAGAGAGAGAGAGAGAGAGAGAGAGAGAGAGAGAGAGAGAGAGAGAGTAAAGTACAGCCAGTCCTGTCGTTCTGTGCATGTCTGGACTTGGATGCTCTTGTTAAGTTTGTTAGGAGGTGCGATTCACAGAGAGATAATTAAGGAAGCTCTGGGGATTTCTAGACTTTCCAGAAAAGCATTTTCCCAGTCTTCTGTTTATCTCATACACAAACAAACTTGAATATGTAAAAGTAAACTCTATGCTCCCAGATTTCGGAAGAACAGGTTTATATTTGTATAATTGTCTTCTATTAAATCAACTAGATGTTGCAGCTAATTGTCCCATAGGCAAAAATAGTGCTATAAAACCATGAACACAGACTGCTCTTTGCTCTCACCTCCAGGGCCTGGAAGATTGCTCTACGGTAGGAAGCCAGTTTGGTGTAGGATGACTGGTTGAAAAACTTCGGGAAGGCTGTTATGGAATCAAGTTTGTCAGCAGACACCTGCAAGATACACATAACACCAGGGTCAGAAAGTACCCAGGACTAAGCCCAAGCATGTGTGTGCATGTTAAGTTAAAGATTATATTGTAGGCCTATATGTGATTCACTATCATATATTTTCATCAGAGGTACACCTCAACTATGAGAGACAGAATGAGAAAAAAAATCAGAAAATAACATCTGATTTTGTCAATGTCTGATTTTTACATATTTTATTTGCAAATTATGATGGAAAATAAGTATTTGGTCAATAACAAAAGTTCATCTCATTACTTTGTTATACCCTTTGTTGGAAATTACAGATTTTAAACCTTTTCTGTAAGTCGCCACAAGGTTTTTACAAACTGTTGCTGGTAGTTTGGCCCATTCCTCCATGCAGATCTCCTCTAGAGCAGTGATGTTTTTGGGGGGCTGTCGCTGGGCAATACAGATTTTAAAATCCCTCCAAATATTTTTTAAAGGGTTGAGATCTGGAGACGGGCTCGGCCACTCCTGGACCTTGAAATGCTTCTTACGAAGCCACTCCTTCGGTGCCTGGGTGTTGTGTTTGGGATTATTGTCATGCTGAAAGACCCCGCCACGTTTCATCTTCAATGCCCTTGCTAATGGAAGGAGGTTTTTACTCAAAATCTCACAATACATGGCCCCATTCATTCTTTCCTTTACTAGTTTTTCTTTGCATGCTTCACAGTAGTATGGTGCAACTCAGCATTCTTTCTCCTCCAAACACAACAAGTTGAGTTCTTACCAAAAAGTTTTATTTTGGTTTCATACGATCATATGACATTCTCCCAATCCTCTTCTAGATCATCCAAATGCTATCTAGCAAACTTCAGACAGGCCCGGACATGTACTGGCTTAAGCAGGGGGACACGTCTGGTACTGCATGATTTGAGTCCCTAGCGGCGTAGTGTGCTACTGAAGGTAGCCTTTGTTACTTTGGTATTAGCTAGGGTTGGGTATTTGTGTTGCAATAGCTTACACACAGCACAAGTAAGCTTGATTTCGAATGGTAAATTGAATTTAAAAAGACGAATAAACAGTAATAAAATAAGAACAAATAAACATATTACAAACAAAAGCACAAATAAATGCAATAGAATAAAAGATATAAATGAAATAGACTGCTTTATTTTTTCAGGTAGGTCTAACATTCAGGTAAGAAACTGAATAAAAAACATAAAGTAGCCTACTTAAATTTAAAATAACATTGGATAATGTTTTTTGTAAAAAAAATTAAATAGCTTCATATGAGACATTAAAGTTACACAAGTTGATTAGTCAAGAGCAGTGTGATCGTTTGTCTTTTTGTAGTTTGACTTTGAATAACTGCTGTCCCTTTAAGAACTGCTGCACTCATGGATCCTGAACACTGTTCCTGTTACTCATTCTTCATTTCTTCCTGAACTGTTTATGACTGTGTTTACATTAATACTCTTCAAGATGTGCCGACCGATCGATCACACACTAATACTAACACTAACACGCTGTCATGAGGAAAAGTCCAGCAGAATGCGCGTTAGCCGTGTTTAGAGGATTAACTGGGCTGAGTGAGACTATGCGGTGCGTGTCAACTCACTGACGGTCGGTCAGAGAGGAGAGCGCAGCTGGGATCGATACTGTAGAAACTGAGTAGGCTATCGTATCTTTTTAGATATTTCAGTATTGATATTTTTGACAACACTAGTTCCACTGTGCCAACCCAGTCTTTTTAAAAGTGAAATAAATACATACTTCAGAGAGCCCCGTGCCCCATGGCTAAAAGAACAAGCGGGCACGCACGCACCGGAAATCAGGTGGCCATGGAAACCAAAACTTGCGCGCTTGGAACCGATGATCGAAACCGAAAACAAATTTTCTAAACGATTCCAATGGCATCGTTATTCTTAAAACGGTTCCAAGTTAGAACCGGTTCTCGATGCCCAACCCTAGTATTAGCTCTCTGCAGGTCCTTCATGACGCATGACGCATCAGATGATCAATGTAATCAGTCACAGTTATAATAGCAAAAAAGCATGTCAAAATTACCACAAACTACTTTTAGCTCATCCAAAAATGTTAATTCTGCATTTACTTACTCTTAATTTACTCACAAGCAAAGAAGATTTGGATTTGGATTAGACACTTGATTAACGATATATTATTAAACTCCTATTCATTAGAATACAAAAATACATTTGAATATATACATCAATATTTAACATTTAAAATAAAATGTAAGTGAAAGTATTTTCAGTATCAAAATTAAACTGCTATTAGTATCAACTTCTGCATTTGTGGTATTCTGACAACCCTTCATCTTGTTTGTTACCTCTGAGAATTTTCCATCTCCAAACCACTGCAGCCAGCGCATGCCGTGGGACGCCTGCCTCTTCCCTGTTGCTCTCCAGGTCACCACCATCCCGGGCCACCAAGAAAAGCCTTTTATCTTGCCCCAGACTAACTCTCCAATACCAAAGCCTTTATTATCCTGAGGAAGAAAGACGTGCAAATAAGACGCAGTTCACCATAAATTTACATTTTATCACTCATTGAAACTTGCATTAGATTTGAAAAGTACGCAGACACAAATTTCAGTGATTCATAATTGTAAAGTTAATTTACAACTTATTAAAAATGTTTAAATCTGAAGAATTTTACTTCTTTAGATTTGTACAAGTTATACAGTATATGTTGTTTTTTGTTCTGTTTTGTTGGCATCCAGCCTGAACATTCTGCTAAATAACTCCTTTTGTGTTCCACCGAATACGAAAAATCATACAGGCTTCAACTAGTACATTTAAATTTCTTGGAGAATTATCTTTTTAAATAAGATGGACAATTTACTTTATTAGTGCACAGATTTATTTGATCCAGTTACACAAAGAAGGACAATCAAATGCTCTGTTGTGCTCAGAGAGCTGGATTGAGCGTAGACTGAGACACAATCAAAACCTCTGACACTGAGCTTGTCTGAGCACGACTCTCAGTCAGTCAGGACCATTTCAACAGCGCTGTTGTTTCCTCACCTGTGCTCGTGTCTGTGAGTATTTATGAGTATGTGGTCAACAGTGACTTAGAAGATGCTATAACCCACAAAAACCCCATTCAAGACCTTCACAGTCTCTTTGTCTTGGTCATCAGTGCTCTCTAAACGCGCAGCTGCCTGGCTTAGTGACACGTAAAGGAGAGGATACACCTCAAGTACAAAGGCTGTTATCTTCACATTCAAACTGAGCCATTCTGTGAGGCTACTGTTACATGTCGAAGGCAGGTGGACAAATATTGGTACTTGTGAGTTGTTTGTGCATGAACATAAAGAGGAACGGGACATGACAGGATAGGTAGATTGTGAATTTGTGTGTGTGTGTTATATCCTTGTACCTTGTACTCAGGTTGGCTGGCTGTGTCAGTAGTCGAGGTGGATGTGGCGCTGCTCTGTGCAGAGTCTTTAGAGTCCTGTTCCATGAGCTCCAGTACGGGACCCTCAGGAACACTAGAAACCTGCAGACACACAGAATTTCAACCCTTTGTCAAACAAAACTAAATATTAAAAAAACAAAAAAAAATAGTTGCAAAATATACAACCTGCTGCCCTTACAGACTTCTAGTGCAACTACATTTCTGTCAACACATTTTTGTGTGTGTTTTTACAAACTGTAAGATAGTTCTAAATGATTTTCTGTGGTAACTGGCGACATACCACAGTGATTACAGCTTAAGTTGAATTTAACCTGAAATAATCCTTTAGGATGGCTGTGTTGTGGAACACGAATGCTGGTTTCTGGCTGGTCATTGCAGCAGGATCCTTGACCAAGATGATCTACCAGGGGTGTGTTTCCAGTACAATACCATAACTCACTGCTGAAAGGGTTAGTTCACCCAAAAAAATGACATTTCTGTCATTGATTATGAATTTCTTATCTTCATTTGTGTTAGGAAGTTGAAAGAAGGTCTCACAGGTTTGGAAGGACATGAGTAATTAATGACAGACTTTTTTTCATTTTTGGGTGAAAAATCATAGTACAATTAAAAAGTACATAAATATTTTTTTTTTTAAAACTTTCACAATCATAGTACAATACATTGTTGGAGAAATTAACTAGTTAGACAGCTGTTTTACGAAACTGTAGTAAATGTGGTACATCCATTGTTCAAACCTTGCTGATTTATATAACTGTTAATGATCTCATGCAGTTGGTGGAGTAACAACTTGTGGTAATTTATCAGTTTGAGATTTAATTGATACCAGTTTACTGCACTCTGTCTGTCTTTGCTCAACCCACCACAACACTGACAAAACAACCATGAAAAAGAGTTTATCGAAAAAAAGTGCTTTTTTTATATTTGAATTTCCATGACAACTGTTTTGATTGGCTGGGTAAAATCTGGGTACAGGCTACTTCATATGTGTGACAACATAAAGACACCGTGATAGACAGCTCAACTTAAAGGTGTTGAGTTAAAAGTGAGGAGCTGACAGTGGCATGACAGCTTTAATCTACTGCCAGGGTGATCTCTATTCGCCAGCCTAGATTTCAGTGTGTCTGACAGAAAAAAAAATCACTTAAAGCATAAAGCGGCTTTGTGTGTGTGAATGTGAGCATTACCATATTGCTATGATCCTGTTTACTATGTCCCCTCTCTCTGTTGCGTGGTTTACTGTGAGCTGTCAGTCCTGCCTGGAAAATAGTCCTGGGACGAGGCCTTTGCCGCAGACCCGTCTCACAACCAGACCCAATGTCAGCCTTTTCCTGAAACCATAATCCCGTAACAATAAGCTGATCCATATGTGCTAGGACTGTACCATATTTATAGATTAAGAGACTGTTTACACAACAATCTTTTCAACTAAAAACTAAATGCTTTTTATGCGGTGTTTTGGTGGCCTGACCAAACCTTTGAAAACGTGTTTCAAAGTGCAAGTTTTTGAATATGACACCTTTATCATCTGGGTAAACTACAAAAACGTGAATCTGTGAAAATGGCGACATTATGCACATGGGTAGTACGTGTTTAGTCTAGTCTTTCTTTTGTTTATTTATTCATTTTCTTTTATCGTTTTTTTTGCAGATGAAAGAATACATATATCAATGGTATATGTAACAGAAATAAGGGTGGGGGGCATACAGACATGATCACAAGTCGTTATAAGAAGTACACAAATCAACACAATATAACATTTCGTCATCATGAAAAAAAAAAAAACGTTCCTTATAACAGACACAAGGATGATAGACGACAAATTCTTTAAAGGGGGGGTGAAATTGGCTCAACTTGTGGTTAATAGAGCGGAAGGTCCTTGTATGGGCCGTATGGCTCTTCTCCCGGTAGGGTGCGCGCGCGCGTGACTAGAGCGAGAGAGGAAATGCACGCCCATAAACACTCGCTCAGGTGCAGACCCAGTCGATCCAGGCGCTGCGCTCCACTTTATTCCTATGGGTGACATCAAGCGACTTCAACGCTTCAGCACAGCATTCCGGGAAGGCAGCGCTGCATTTGAACCGATTTGAACGCAGAAATGATGGGAAGCTTCACAACATCACTTTAGTCGCGTCGCAAAGTGGATTTCCACCGTTCACTGCTGTCAGGACTTTACCAAACCATACCAAAGAAGTGTGTTTTTGACAGAGCGGTCCCAGCGATAAAGGTTCGGTCCTGCTTTGGAAGCAGCCGGTCAGTAAAACTGCCTCAAATGTCTGTGCTGTTGCTTATCATCGCATGAGTAAACATCAGTAAACGACACGATCACGTGCTTCGTCATTCAAATGCGCTAACGTTTACTCCATTGTTGTTCTATGTATAACGTTACACTAGTCTGACGTGCAAAACCGTGTTGCTTGCTACTGCAAAGGTTTAGTCGCATACAATAGTCCATAAACCGAATCATGTTCTCATAAACTGCGAGTAAAGACACACAAATGTTGACAGGCCACTAAATACAGTACATACCACAGAGACGGACATCCTGCTGTTGCTGTTTCTCCTGTTCAATTTATTTCAGCCTCCGAATGATTCTGGATCATATATCTATTAGCTGAGCTCGATAGCCATGAGTTTCTCCACGCTTGAGGACGTCACCGCTTTGCGCATTCGTCATTCTTTAGCTCCGCCCACACGATACGCCTCCAGGTGCTTGGTTTTTTCCGGAAAGACTCGGTACAGCTTATATTTCTTTTATAAATATAATAAAACTAAAGACTTTTCGGAGATATGAAGGATGCAATACTACTCTATAGGTACTCAAGATTGACATGAGATTGACTGAAACTGAGTGTTTCACCCCCCCTTTAAGGAAGTAAAAAGAGACATTATATTAGAAGAGAACTAAAATTCTAAAACTGGGATTACAGTGCCTGTTTCTGGCTTTGTGAAGAAGAAATTTACCCAGAAAACAAAGTAATAATACTGTATTAATCAAGACATGTTCTGTCTGTAAACTATATAAATTCCTGTCATCTGATTTATATCTTCTATGTATTGCTTTGTTTCCTCTTTGCACTGGAGGCACAACATTTCCTGAAGGAGGGAATGGAGACGTACATCAGACGTCACTGACAAATTGGGATAATTTTTTGGGAGCCCTAGCAGCTTTGAGTCTCTACAGAACAAGCCAATGCATTTTGGCGTGCAAGATTTGCATCACGCGCTCCGCCCCGCAGCACGGATATAAATAAGGAAGCAGGTGCAGTACACATTGTTTTACACTGAGGAGCCAGGCTAATGACTTTGCCGTACAGCAATGGCACAGCAACTGTGGTGTTGGGACACACATTCCATTTCAGTCATTTACTTTCGACGTATGTCCTTTAGGTCGAGAGCTTCAAACCCATCTTGGGGACGGATGCATCCGAAGATATGTTCTTCATCAACATTCTGAAGGGCAGCCTGAGCAGGGACTTATTCAAAACTTGCAGGTCCTATGTAGGGAACAATGAAGCATTTCGGCTGGAGGAACCGGCTTTATCGTGTCCTTTGCCAGTAGGACTGCAATCTCTGCACGTAACAGGAGCACCGTCATTCAAAGTGGGGGGTGAGTAACGAACATTTACCTGGTTCCTCCATTGTGCAGAAGGTGCATGAGAAGGTTAGTTGTATGCTCTAAGCACACACGGCTGGCCACTGGCGATAGAAGAGGGGGCTGGGGGTGGCTATACATTCCGTCGCACTACACCAACTGTGCCCTCTTGAGACCCAGAGATAGAAGAAATTGCTCCAGCTGAGAATTTTGGGTACTGCTGGCTGTAACAGCAGTAGCAGAACAGAACTTTGACAAAAGATTCTCCACCCCGTCCTCCTCCAGGGGAAGAGCAGCTCCATCCATCTCCGAGTGACATCATCTTCCTGCGCCCCCATACACCAGCCACAAAATTCAACTTTTAGACCGAGCATGCAGCAGCCAGGGAAAGCATGGCTGTCAACTCTAAATCTGATTCAGCATGAGCACCCATTATTACAGTGGGCCTCATTTTAATTTCCAGAGCATAACAGCCCTCTCTCTGATGCAGTAAACAACATCTGATCCTTCATGAGAAGGACCAGTAATCCCACCCGGTAGCTGCTAGGCATGCAAGACGGTGAATGTGGCCATTAAAACTGACGGCGCACGGCGCACTGAACGCTCAAGCCCTTATGAGAAAGACAAGAAGAACAATGTATCGACGTTGTCATTTTTTCATGAGAGCTCACGATCACCGGTGTGTGCCATCATACCAACAGCGTCCAAAAAGCTTGTTTTAGACTTCTAGTAACTGTATACACACTTTTCAGAGAGAGTACACAACTGCTCGGCTCCAAAGTGAAGAACAATGTGTACTGCGTCTGCTTCCTTATTTATACCTGCGCTGCGCACAGGGCAGAGCGCAAGATGCAAATATTGCACGCCAATGCACACTGGCTCGTTCTTTATACACTTAAAGCTGATAGGGCTCCCAGAAGTGATCCCAATTTGTCAGTGACGTCCGACGTACATCGAATGTGACCGACTGAAAGGGAACCGCAGATAAGCACAAAACACAACAGAATAATAAAGAAGTGATACAGTAATTTCTGCTCATCATAATTTCTGCTTATTATAATTTAGTCTTTTCAGTAGAGATTGAATAAGTGTATGGCAAACTGTTTGCTTAAAGAAATGCTCCAAAATGCGTCTTCTGCATGTCTTCATTCATTACTCCACATTCATTAATCCACAGTTCCATGAAGTGATACCAAACTCTGTATTTATGTTTTCCTGCATCCTGTTTTTTTTTTGTAAAAACTTTCTAAATTATTATTAGTATTATTATCATAAATGTACAAAAATAAATCACAGCAGAGGTGAATGAATGGAGGAATCTATGCAAATATACCACCACATTTTGAGTAGCTTGTATTATTTAAAGATATGTGACCTGTGCTGGCAAAATGAGTAGCAATCAACAAATTAAACAAAAAAATTGTAAAAGTGTATTGTTATTTTCATATGCTATATTAAAAACCCTAATCCGATTCAATGATGTATGCTAAGTTATGCTAAAAGTGCTACCGATAGATACAGAGATCGGCTAAATGGATTCAAAAACGTTAAAACTCAACATTTTAAATTCTAAGGGACTTGGAAAATGTGCTATTTTCAAAAGATCTACTGTTCCTTTAAAACCTACTGTACAGCACGGATGTCTTATAATGTTACACATCTGATGCTTTTCCATATAGTTAACCAAACGTTCATATAAGACATAACAGATAATGTTTCCATGAATACTTGCCAAGACAGATATGTTGAAGTACTGTAATTCTGTGTATATCGGGATTGCACGCTGTCTGAGGTGTATTTGTACATGCACTTCAGATCTGTCAGTCAATGTGCTAAGATCGTTTTTCATGGGAAAGGCACACCGCCCAGAAAATCTTCAAATAAATTAATAAATTGAGCATGGGGATTGCTAGAAGGGGGCTTAATGAACTCATTTTTGTGAAAACCTCAAAATCGACCAAATTGTAAAATTATTCTGTGCACATTCTGACTCCTTTTGCCAGCCCAATATATATATATATAAAACACACTCACCTAAAGAATTATTAGGAACACCATACTAATACTGTGTATGACCCCCTTTCGCCTTCAGAACTTCCTTAATTGTACGTGGCACTGATTTAACAAGGTGCTGAAAACATTCTTTAGAAATGTTGGCCCATATTGATAGGATCGCATCTTGCAGTTGATGGAGATTTGTGGGATGCACATCCAGGACACAAAGCTCCTGTTCCACCACATCCCAAAGATGCTCTATTGGGTTGAGATCTGCAGACTGTGGGGGCCATTTTAGTACAGTGTTGTCATGTAACATTGTCATGTTAAAGAAACCAATTTGAAATTATTTTGGGCTTTGTGACATGGTGCATTATCCTGCTGTTAGTAGCCATCAGAGGATGGGTACATGTTGGTCATAAAGGGATGGACATGGTCAGAAACAATGCTCAGGTAGTGGCATTTAAACAATGCTCAGGTAGTGGCATTTAAACAATGCCCAATTGGTACTAAGGGGCCTAAAGTGTGTCAAGAAAACATCCCCCACACCATTACACAACCACCACCACCATCCTACACAGTGGTAACAAGGCATGATGGATTCATGTACTCATTCTGTTTACGCCAAATTCTGACTCTACCATTTAAATGTGATGAAACTCATCATACCAGGCAACAATTTTACAGTCTTCAACTGTCCAATTTTAGTGAGCTTGTGCAAATTGTAGCTTCTTTTTCCTATTTGTAGTAGAGATGAGTGGTACCCGTGGGGTCTTCTGCTGTTGTAGCCCATCCGCCTCAAGGTTGTGCATGTTGTGGCTTCAGAAATGCTTTGCTGCATACCTCAATTGTAACGAGTGGTCATTTCAGTCAAAGTAGCTCTTCTATCGGCTTGAATCAGTCGGCCCATTTTCCTCTGACCTCTAGCATCAACAAGGCATTTTCGCCCACAGGACTGCCGCATTCTGGATGTTTTTCCCTTTTCACACCATTCTTTGTGAAATTCACACCATTCTTTGATATGACCATATCACACCAGTCCTCAGGTCTTTACACTGGCTTCCAGTTACATCTAGGATCGATTTTAAAGTTCTACTACTTGTTTATAAATCTCTCAATGACCTAGGACCTCAATACATTGCAGATATGCTGATTAAATACAAACCCAACAGATCACTCAGATCAGCAGGATCAAATCAGTTAGAAATACCAAGAGTTCACTCAAAGCAAGGAACGTCTTCTTTTAGCTATTATGCCAGCCGCAGTTGGAACCAGCTTCCTGAACAGATCAGATGTGCTCCAACAGTAGCCACATTCAAATCCAGACTCAAAACACATCTATTTAGCTGAGCATTTACTGAATGAGCACTGTGCCACTGTATGTCCGACTGATTGCACCTTATCTATGCATAATTTTTAAAATTCTTTTTATAACTGTTCTAGTTTACCTTTGTTCTTTTCTTTGGTTATCATCATTCTAATATTTTTAATTCTCTTTACATTGTATTATTTTTCTCATGCATTTTTTATCCCTATTTTAATTCCTTTCTATGTAAAGCACTTTGAATTGTCATTGTGTATGAAATGTGCTATATAAATAAACTTGCCTTGCCTTGCCTTTGTAAACTACTGATGGCTACTTCCAGCAGGATAATGCACCATGTCACAAAGCTCGAATCATTTCAAATTGGTTTCTTAAACATGACAATGAGTTCACTGTACTAAAATGACCCCCACAGTCACCAGATCTCAACCCAATAGAGCATCTTTGGGATGTGGTGGAATGGGAGCTTTGTGCCCTGGATGCGCATCCCATAAATATGGGCCAACATTTCTAAAGAATGCTTTTAGTACCTTGTTGAGTCAATGCCACGTAGAATTAAGGCAGTTCTGAAGGCGAAAAGGGGTCAAACACTGTATTAGTTTGGTGTTCCTAATCCTTTAGGTGAGTATGTATATATATATATATATTTTTTTTTTTTTTTTTTTTTTTGTGACTATTTTTGCCATATTTCAGATGAAGCAAATTCTCACCTCACTGTAGGAGGAATCCCAGGCACTGTCTTCCTCTGTGTCTGAGCGCTTACGAGACCTCTTTCTTCTGATGCTGTTCACACTCTCATCTGAAAGATTTAGAAAGTTCATAGCAAAGTAAGACATTACAGACACTTTAGTTTCTGTATACTGCTCAATATTTTGTCCTAGGTCTACCTGGCTACGTATTTTAGACACCAGAATGATCAGTTTATTAAATTTATTCAAATGTATTGAATAATAATATTTAACATTTGTACACTGTGAAAAACATGTGAAATCTGCAGTAATTGACTGTTTATGCACAGGAAATTACTGTATACAAGTTTGCAGTAGAATACTATAGATTCAATTTTTTTGGTAATGAAATAAGTACTCTGAGAGTCACAGTAAGCAACTATTTTCTATAGAAAATAACAGTAATTACTGTATATAAATTGACTTTGCTGTAATTCAGTACTGTAATACAGGAAGCAAATGTATTCTTTAACACAACTTCAGAAAATGTCCACAAAAAAAAGAATGTCACAGAGATTTTATTGTTTTCAATACATCTAGGGTATGTGTACCTGCGGGTGAGGCTGCGCCTCCATTCTGTTTGGGGCAGAAAGGTGAAGGTGGCTCTGCCGCAGTCAGCGGGCTGTTGTCATTGGTCATTTCCAAACCACTGTCATTCTCTGACAGTCCCTCTCCCACAGACATGTCGCCATTCACGGCAGCCTGAAAAAGGAGACATTGTGTTTATAATCTTCACAGATCACAGAAAACAAACACAACATTTGGACTCACAGTCAACAGTGATTTCTGTGTGTGATGGTACAAATATGTTCTGTTCTCATTCATAAAATAGATACTAATGGTGTGCAGGTCCACTCATCTCCACAACATCACTGTCACCCCAACACATCAACAGTTATAATTTTCAATGAAAGGTGTAATTATGACATTTAGCAACAGAGTCAGTCTCATGCTAACCAGCAAAACCTTGGCCCCTTGACCCTTTCTTTTGTAATAGGTTAACAGAATATGTATTTGTACCTAATACTAGGAACACTACATGTATAAACGTAAAGATAAATATCATCAATAATTGAATCATTGGTTTGTTTTTTAAAATACAGTTTGATAGAGAATATTATGTTAAAACCCTCAGTGACTAAGACAAAGGAGATAATGGCAAGGAGAAACTCCACAGAAAGTACAAACTTTTTTTGAATGATGTATGTCTCAAAAAGAGAAAGATTCTCATATATGCAGATGATATACTATGTATATATGTATATCCAAACTATGGCTGACAAAAAAAAAAAGTATTATAATATAAAAATAAATAAAACATCAAAATAAACAAATAAAAACATCACATTTTTAATGGCATCTCAGTGAAATTTTGAAACATACACACATATATATATAGTATATTAGTGGTGGTCCTTTATCTGCGCTAGCGAGCTGCGTTAACGTGAGACTCTTATCGGGCGATAAAAAAAATACTGCCGTTGATCTATTCTTAGCCCAAAAAAAATTTAAGACTAAGGTTGTTTGCAACTTGTGCAATGCAGAATTAGTTTACTGTATGTATGAGTTCTTCCAGTCTCAAGTACCACCTAAATGCACACTTTTTATTATATACTCTGTATATAAGGTAATCGGAAACACACACTCAAAAGTCGGGGCAGGTCGTTTACATGGTGAATTTTTTAGTTTGATCGGTTCATGAAAAGGTTTATCCCACCCATTTTATCCCACCCATGACACTCGTCTGGAGGTTCTGCGGCGAGATAGGCGCGTTTCGCAGGGCGCGATGGCCATGATTCTGCATCATTCACGTGTCCAGTATGTGCAAATTTGAAGCAAATTGAGTGTCTTAGCTGCTGTCACGTGGTTAAGTGATGTGATGAGAAACACTGCATAATTAAAAAATACTGTTATTTTGTCACTAAATGTAGTTTTAATTATTTTCAGTTGATAATGTAGTTATTTAAAGCTAAAGTATGTGGTTTATTTATAAAGACAGCACCTATTTAAAAAAAAATTATCTTGCGTTTTTGGAGTTGTGAGATCCAGGCGATCACCGGGCGCTCAGCGCTTGTTAACCCCGGCAAGAGCAGCCTTTCCTTGGCCAGTCCTTCTGGCATTTGCCACTGGCTCGGATGTCTCTGTAGTATAAGAACTCCAAACTGAATGTCAGAATGGGAAATAATTTTGAGTGTGGCATGGTTGTTGGTGCCAGACAAGCTGGTCTGAGTATTTCACAATCTGCTCAGTTACTGGGATTTTCACGCACAACCATTTCTAGGGTTTACAAAGATTGGTGTGAAAAGGGAGAAACATCCAGTAAGCGGCAGTCCTGTGGAAGAAGAGCAGACTTTGACAGAAATAACCACTTGTTACAACCAAGATATGCAGCAAAGCATTTGTGAAGCCACAACACGCACAACCTTGAGGCGGATGGGCTACAACAGCAGAAAACCCCACCGGCTACCACTAATCTCCATTACAAATAGGAAAAAAAAAGCTACAATTTGCAGGAGCTCACCCAAATTGGACAGTGGAAGACTGAAAAAATGTTGCCTAATCTAATGAGTCTCGATTTCTGTTGAGACATTCAGATGGTAGTCAGAATTTGGTGTAAACCGAATGATAACTCTGTGCATTTACATGCACGTTCTTAAGCCAATTATGCCCAATAAGCCGACAATGAACATGTTCATGTAAACGCGGTAACCCGTTTTCTTTTATCGGAGTAAGGTCATAAACGGCGTAAGCATAAACCGGTCGGGACAGGTAGTTTTTTGCCTCTTACCCATAGACTGTAAAAAAATATGGACGTAATATCCGTGACGTCACCCATAGGATTCCAATAAGCCGTTCTGAAGCTTAAAATAGAGACGAGCTGGCGGTTGCCATCTTGTGAAATATGTGAAAAATATTCATGTTATTTTTATTTTTTCTTTATCACCCAGCTCTAATTTGAAAAGTGCCAAATGGGAGCATGTGTGAATTGTGTATGTGGATGAGCAGATGGAAATTGAAAAACTATACTAATTAAAAAGCAGACAACTGCTAAACATATATAAAAATGGAATACGGGAGAGAGCACTGTTTTCTTTAAGCACAGGCACTAAGTAAAGCACACAGAGAGAAGATTGTGTGTTCATGGATGTGGGAACAATACAGGCTGCTGTCGCATTTCTGGAACCATCCACTGGAATGCCAGACATCTTTAATGCCACAGCTGTGCTGCAGCGGATCAGAGGTCTTGCCAACACACACACACACACACACACACACACACACACACACACACACACACACACACACACACACACACACACACACACACACACACACACACACACACACACACACACACACACACACACACACACACACACACACACACTGAGTGCATTTTTACATGTTTAAAAACTTTATTTGAAATCATTTATAAGCTGTTCTCCTCATGCGGACCAAAAAATGTCCCCATAAGGAAGGGAATACCACCAACAACCATACTGACTGTGTCAATAAAAAATATATAGTGTCTCCATTGAAAGTCCATATGAATCGATGTTTATTTTAAATCTTGTGAAGAGATATGATGGCTTTGTATGATGAACAGATTTAAAGGTGTCATGAATTGAGAAATCGTTTTATTTTATTTATCCTTTGATACATAAACGTTAATCGTGATCAGAGCTGAAAACTTCCTTGTTTGTCAAAGAAAATCTTTTATTGACACCAGGCCCAGCAAACGATCAATCTCAGAATTTGCCAGGCTGTGACATGTGGTGAAACACTGCCTCAGCAGAAGAATATCAACGCCTACTTCATCACTGCTTGTTTAGCCCCGCCCACCGATTTGCACGTGTAACATAGGTCTGGTGTTAAACCAGATCGTGCTACCAATAGGGCTGGGCGATAAAATGATAACGATAATTATCGCAAAATTATTTTCCTCCATAAAACAATAACACCAGTTCGATAAATTCTCCGCTCAACTTTATTGGTTTAGAGATATTTTGACTATCTGACATAAAACAAAGCGATTGTGTTTTTATATAATTTCAGCTCTAGATTTTACTATGGATATTTATTCTATATATTCAATTTTTATTAATAATAGTCTACTCTATTAATATTGCTTTAATTAGTAATAAATAAATCTAAATCAGTTTTAATAAATTGTTCACCTGTTTGGGAAGAGTTTGTCATATTTTGACAATAAAGGAATGTTTAAAACCACAGTTAACTGTCTGTTTTCTACATCTGTCACTCAGGAGCCAAAATATGCCTTTAAACTTTAAAGAAATAAAGATTTTACATTTATTGTAATATTTATCGATATTGACTGATATGGAAAATTATATTGTGATATTTTTTTGGGCCATATCACCCTGCACTAGTTACCAAGCAAAAAACATTACAAAATATTGTGAAGTAATGCAACATGTAAGTAACTGTTTTCATTCTAAAGCCTGATCTGAAATGTGATAATTCATGTAGTCAGATGTTCTTTGTCTGTGTGTCAGTACATCAGACCAGTGACTAAACATCAACTTGCATTGTTTCTCTTAGTAGGATGAAAATAATCTATTATTTAACGGTGATTAAATTCTAAAGAAAGCGATCAAAGAAAGCTCCCTTTGCAATCGTATGAGCAACGCGTGCTGAACCTGTCAATCAAACAGGAGAGTTTATCAGTGACTTTTTATTCAACAAATCTCTTAACTATATCACGTTTGCACTGTTAGTGAAGATAAAAGCATTCGTTAGTGTACAGAAACTGAGTTGCAATGACCATCACTGCAACCTTTCATGCCACGATCTTAATATAATGCCATAGATCTTAAAGGGGCGATGAATTGAGAAATCAACTTTCCTTTGAGCTTTTGATATATAAAAGGTCATGATAATATAAGAATATCCTGTAAGTTTCAGAGCTGAAAACGTTCTTGTTAGTCAAAGAAAAGTTTTTTATAGACACCAGGCCCAGAAAACATTTGTGTTCGCATTTTGACATCATTGACTGATGAAACACCTCTATAGCACGCCTAATCCATCATGAATGCGGTTATTAACGTTACTGTAGTGTGAAGCAGAGCAGGACCGAGTGTTGTGGAGCTGAGCACGGACGCTGGAGCGATTGTTATACAAACACACGGCTCGCAAGTACCGGGACTTTTATTATGACGGGATGGGACACAGTCGCCGGTCGCCCGTACTTCCGCTTTTTCCAGTCAGGATTATAAGGTAAAGCAGTTCTGTTTATCATATTAGATACATTTAAGTGTGTTTAAAATGATGTTCTGACACTACTCTGTGCGTTCGCTCAGCGCTGCTGTGCCATGTTCACACTGCTAAGAGAAAAGCGCTTCTGCAGAATAAAATGCAGTAGGGTAACGCAGATATAACGCAATTGACAGGTGACTCCCTCAAACGCTATGCTGAAACATCCCGGTCCTTGGTTAAAATAGCAATTTTCTCACAATTTACAAATAATTGGAAACATTTGGGATATTGTAAGTACTCAACTGAACAAAATATATAACACTGGCCTAGTGGTTTTTGGATATTTTACTGCAAAAATACTACATTGTGCACCTTTAAATGAGTGATTTCTTAGAATACTAAATAGAATGTTTAATTACAGTATATTACAAAGTTTGAATTTAGACACTAAATAATCATATTAACTTGTACAAAAATGGCATTATATGACCCCTTTAATCTATCTTAGTCTCTCATTGATTCAACTGATTCGTTCAAAAAGCTGATTGTAACAGCGTGTTGCTCAGAGACACGATTACAGTGCTGTGACTTTGTTTTGAACTATTCTCATTTGCGAAATAGAGTAAAAATGGGCAATATGATGTCTAAAACTTAATATTAAATTTGTGTTTAGTAAACTTGTATATAATCAATATTACATTTGTTATCATGCTGATATCCGGATACTTTCTGTGATATTTATTTAAAATATTAACTTATAGACTTATAGACAAGTAGTGAAAGCATGCACCCGCACTAGTCACGTAGTGTATGCGCATTGCGCACACACACTCTCTGGCTGTGTGAGTGTGGGATATACTCGATAATTTTAGATCGCACATAGTTAAAACAACAATTACGATATTATCACAGACAATATATATCGCACACCCCTATAGCCTAGTTTGCGCTTTTTTGTTTCCATTTGTGCAGTTTTTACAGCAAAACACATCAATGCCACTTCCTTCATTCTTGAAGTGAACCTTTTTGCCTGTATGGTGATTAGATTTACTGTTTTGCACTGCCGCTTCAAACATAATGTGAAATCGGATGCATTCAACATTGTGCATTTGGTCTTAAAGTGACCGCACCTCTTTCATTAAAGTTAATCAAAGAACAAACGCAAAAAATAACACCCAATGATCTTTACTGAATAACTTTTGTAGCTAGTTTTAACATGCATTATCTATATTTAATTTATACAGTGAAGATTATGTAATGTTATTTTCCGTTTTATAATCAAATTTCTTTAGGCTACCTGAATACTGTTAGACCGGAACCTTCAAGCACTTAATTCTTAGCATTTATTCTTAATTCATTTTTGTGGGAACTAAGTGCATTTTATATTATGGTGCAATACAATAAGATTAATGTAGGATCGATAATTGAATTCTAGCATATAAAATTCTAAGTTGTCATAAGCATGATGCATAGCATCTGTCTATAAATGAATGCAAGAGCTGTTTATAATTGCATTAGTATGAACAACTATAAAATGTGATCAACTGAAAGGGAACCATATATAAAACCATATATTCTGTTTAAGGAGGCTGGAGAGGTCAAAGGGTTTATGGGCGCCTTCATTCATTCAGTCTATCTTTCTGCTGGCTCCTAATAACACCCCCTGCACCGTTCTTGCCTAAAGGGGCCCCAGGCCAGGGCTCAAGCTTTTGAAAAGCTGAAGAAAGTCAGCGGATCAAAACAGGTGGCTCAGATCCCCTTTTATACTATGTAATAGTACACACACACACACACACACACACACACACACACACACACACACACACACACACACACACACACACACACACACACAAATACAGCAACATGTAAAAACTCAGTTATTTCCCAGAGTTCTGCTTGTCTGGAGCCATGCTTCCCAACCATGTGAACAGACACTCTCACAGAATCAAATCATAGAATTTGTAATTAAAGTATATTAAAAAGTTTAAATTTAGACACTAAATAATCATATTAACTTGTACAAAAATGGCATTATATGACCCCTTTAATCTATCTTAGTCTCTGAATCATTGATTCAACTGATTCGTTCAAAAGGCTGATTCAGTCAGTAAGGAAACACTGTGTATTGCTCAGAGACGCAATTACAGTGCTGTGACTTTGTTTTGAACTATTCTCCTTTGCGAAATAGAGTAAAAATGGGAAATATGATGTCTAAAATTTAAGTCACTTAATATTAAATTTGTGTTTAGTAAACTTTAGAAAAGCTGAAGAAAGTCAGCGGATCAAAACAGGTGGCTCAGATCCCCTTTTATACTATGTAATGGTATACACACACACACACACACACACACACACACACACACACACACACACGCAAATACAGCAACATGTAGAAACTCAGTATTATTTCCCAGAGCTTGTCTGGAGCCATGCTTTCCAACCATGTGAACAGACACTCTCACAGAATCAAAGTCACAGTAGAGAGACTCATCAGATAACAGCTCTATTAAAACAGACATAAATGTTTCCAGACAAGACACAACATGAGCAAACAGTGGAAGTATATGTCATGAACCAGTAAGACAAGCCAGTTTTAAGCCAGTAAAGCCTGTTATTACACAATTAATCCAGAGTGAAACTCAAAATAACAACACAAACTACAGTGTATCCAGTGTTTAACCCATTTAATCCCACATTTTTCCCAGTGATGAGATGACATATATGGATGTGTAAGGTATTTGTACGGATATTACACAATCAATGTCAATTATGTAAATAAATTAATTGAAAAGTCCATAAAAAATGGGTTTTATGTCTGGTCACAATTTTGACCATTGGTAGAACGCAGCAGTACGGCACAAATAATTTAAAAAAATGATGACAAAATTACAAATTATAGCAAATGGAAAGGTAATTATTATAAACTTCATTATAAACTAAAACAAAACAATAAATAAGTAAAGCTAGATACACAGGCAGACAGACAGACAAAAGTATAGATAGATACACAAAGAGAAGTATATATAGACAGACAGAAGTATAGACAGACAGACAGATAGATAGATAGACAGAAGGATAGATAGATAGACAGACAAAAGTATAGATAGACAGACAGAGAGACAAACAGAAGTATAGATAGACAGAAAGAGAGACAGACAGAAGTATAGATAGACAGATAGAAGTATAGATAGATAAACAGAAAGAAAGAAGTATAGATAGAAAGACAGATAGACAGAAAATAGATTCGTGCAAGATATTATAAGAGTTCGGAAGCCATTCCATAATTTAATGCGAGTACAGAGGAATATTTAAGTCATTAAACTAAAGTTCACGTTAATGCTTACCTCCACTGCAGCTGTCAGTCTCTCTCAATTCAGCTTTAAACTGTGTGTCGCGTTCAGTTACGACAGTCAACACGATGAAATTCTCTCCAATTATTAATTGTTTCTGTTATTATGCTTGATCTGTAGATAAGACTCTATGGTTTGACATAAAATTACTTTATCTTGCTTGTTTATTTCTTGTTTATTGTTAAAATAAACAGCTTATAAGAATATTGCATAGATACACTACGCGTCTATATCTTGTTTTGAACTTCTCAATGCAGACGGAGCGCGGCGTGCTATGAGAATGTGACTGTGTTGCTTCAAGCACATCATCCTGCGCACGGGATGCGCATACGCGCTTCGAGCTGCTCTATATTATAATACTTTTGTGCTATGAAAGCCTTATTAATAGTCTTTCTTGTTCTGTCCTATCTATGATATGTTGCTGCCTCATTAAAAAGATGCCCTATACATTTAAAATAAAATAAATGTAATTTTTTTAGTACATAGGCCATGTTTTCATGAATATATTTTGTGTAACATATTACCAGATTTAGAGCTATACTTTTTAAGAGCTATACTTTTTAAGAGCTATACTTTTTAAGAGCTATACTTTTTAAGAGCTATACTTTTTAAGAGCTATACTTTTTAAGAGCTATACTTTTTAAGAGCTATACTTTTTAAGAGCTATACTTTTTAAGAGCTATACTTTTTAAGAGCTATACTTTTTAAGAGCTATACTTTTTAAGAGCTATACTTTTTAAGAGCTATACTTTTTAAGAGCTATACTTTTTAATTCACTTTTGTGTTGTCCTTTATTTTTACCCCACTAAATGTTTAGATTTTATACAATTATTGTGCACTCGTGATTTTGTAACTTTTGCTACTAAATTATCCAATAATCTAATTTATTCACCATCTAGTAGTAGGCTATTTTTGTCAAAGATTGTGATTTTTATATATTTTTGTTATTTGTTGTTTTTCTTTATAATGAAGTCTGTATTTAGTTGATTGTGTTTAACTCACAAAAGAGTGATTTTCAATTCAACACACTAAGGTTTAGAAATTCAGAATTTTTAAACAAAACTGCATTGGTATCGGATCGATTTAGTATCAGTATTTATATATTATTTTAATATTATATAAAATATAAAAATATTATTTTTTATATTGGATCGGTTCTAAAAAAAAATGGTATTGGTGCATCCCTAGTTGCCACCTGTGAAATAAGTCCATTCGTGAAATTTCCTCACAACTAAATATTCTATTTCAACTGTTAGTGGTATTATAACAAAGTGGAAGCAATTGGCTAACAACAGAAACTCAGGCACGAAGTGGGTGGCCACATAAAATCACAGAGTGGGTAAGTGCACCTTTCTGCAATAGGGCTGTCAAAATTGCTCAAAAATGACATTTGAATATTCCCTCTAAAAAAACTGATAAAAAAATGAATCTGGTTGTGCATTTTGTCATTAACAGGACAAATAATACAGAGACATAGCTACTTGTATAGCTAGTCTATTTAGTTTAAACATATTTGACAACGTATTACTTACACAAAAACAAGTAAATCTAGATTAAGCTGTTCTCTGCGGGTACATGAGCGATGAACGCCGCTGACGGTCTGGTCTCACATCATAATGGCCAAGACTGCGTTCTCTGCCGCGGTCGAGTTGTGCTCTGCACTTTCTGCCATCTTCAATGCAAGACATGTCAACTTTCAGCAGTGACTCCAGTGACCTGTCCCTGAACCCCATGAGCGCGCTAGCGCGCCCATGCACGCCGACTCGCAAAGCAGACAGCCACGCCTCGACTACCGTGGGAGTTTTTTTCCCCAATTTTTTTTTTAAAATTAGAATATTAATTTTTCCCTTTGAAATTCGTTTTTTAAAAACCATTCGAATATATATTCGAATTTAGAATATTCGTTGACAGCCCTATTCTGCAATATCTACAGACCTCCAAACTTTGTGCGGCCTTCAGATTAGCTCAAGAACAGTGCACAGTGAGCTTCATGAAATGGGTTTCCATGGCCGAGCAGCTTCATCCAAGCCCTACATCACCTAGAACAATAAAAAGCGTCAGATGCAGTGGTAAAGTAAACCGCTACTGGACCCTAGAGCAGTGGAGATGTGTTCTCCAGAGTGACCAATCACACTTCTCTGTCTGGCAGTCCAATGGACAAGAATGGCTTGGTTGCCAGGAGAAAAGTACTTGCCTGACTGCATTGTGCCAAGTGTAAAGTATTCTTAATGCTTCAGCATACCAAGACATTTACAATTTTACGCTCCCAAATTTGTGGGAATAGTTTGGGGATGGCTCTTTCCTGTTTCAACATGACTGTGTACCCGTGCACGAAGCAAGATCCAAAAAGACATGGATGAGCGAGTTTGGTGGGGAGGAACTTGACTGACCTCAACCTGATGTAACACCTTTGAGATGAATTAGAGTGGAGACTGCAAGCCAGGCCTTCTAGAAGAATGGTAAAAAAAATCCCATAAACACACTCCTAAACTTTGTGGAAAGCCTTCCCACAAGAGCAAAGGGTTGCCCAACTCCATTAAACCCTACAGATTAAGAATAGGATGTCATTAAAGTTCATGTGCATGTTCTGTAAAGGCAGGCATATCAAAACCTTTGGCAATATAATATATCTTCTTTTAGTTCCACAGACAAAAATAAAAAGTTTAGAGGTGTAAGTAAATGACAGACAGACAGACAGACAGACAGACAGACAGACAGACAGACAGACAGACAGACAGACAGACAGACAGACAGACAGACAGACAGACAGACAGACAGACAGACAGATAGATAGATAGATAGATAGATAGATAGATAGATAGATAGATAGATAGATAGATAGATAGATAGATAGATAGATAGATAGATAGATAGATAGATAGATAGACTAAACATGTTAAATAGGCTGATGTCATTAACATTTTTGTCACTAGTAAATTATTTTGTTTAGTATTCTTTTCAGAAACATGGGAGAATCGTGATCTCATTTTGAAACAAAAAAAATCTTAATTCATCCAGAATCACGTAGCTCTTGTGTTGTGACAATAACCACACCACAGACTTCCATTTGTCTCAATACATTAAAAAACTAAGAGATCAGATTAAATTGTTTTCTGTGGTAACCGACAGCCTGTGACAAATGGTGTCATTAGCTTTAACCTGTATTTAACCCAAACATTCCTTTAAGTTAAAAGAAATAATGATGTTCACAACACTGACATGCTGCAACAGAGTAAAAGGAGGTCAGAACCATTTAAGATGCCTCATAGAACAGATTTGTTGGAACAGACTAGTTTCAGTAGTGCTCAAAATGAGATGGCACATGTTCTTGGGCATCTGAATGGCCAGTGTGCTCCTCTCTCCTCCAGGCCAAGCAAATGCTCTGTGGGATTCAGTGCACTTCCTCAGCCAGGTGCAGTGTTCAAAGAGCCTGCACTCTCTCCCTTTATCTCTCTCCCTTTATCTCTCTCTCTCTCTCTCTCTCTCTTCTCTCCTCTCTCTCTCTCTCTCTCTCTCTCTTCTCTCTCTCTCTCTCTCTCTCTCTCTGTCTCTCTCTGTCTCTCTCTCTCTCTCTCTCTTCTCTCTCTGTCTCTCTCTCTCTCTCTCTCTCTCTCTCTCTCTCTCTCTCTCTCTCTCTCTCTCTCTCTCTCTCTCTCTCTCTCTCTCTCTCTCTCTATGGAGTACAGGACCAGAAGTATGTATGGAAGCGGTCTTGCCTCATTTACAGTCACAAAGAATATTTAGAAACATAAATAAAATTCAGAGCAAAGTTGAGTAGAGCTGTCATAACAAACCTGTTAGAGCAGCTCTTCCATTATCAGAACCAGATACTTTCATTTTTCCTCTCTCTCCCCTTTCTCTAATCCCCTAAATTCCACTGCACCTTTGGCCTCGTTTTGAACCCAAAACACCATCGACAAATGAGACACCCACACCAATCCACACCTCTGTTTGTGTGCATGTAGGTGAGAAGTGTCAAATGGATGAGTGGTTTTTGAAGTGAAAATAAGGCTGATATCATAGTGATGCAGATATCATTGGTACTAGGGTGGTTATTAGATTTTCAGCAAATAACGGTAAAAGCTATCACATAATGTTGGAATATACAGCACTAAGTTGTGGCAACATTTACATTGTTGCAAATTTCTTTTATGTAAAATGCACTTATTTCAATAGGAATGCATATGATCTGGAATGTTCATGTTAGGGCAAAGGATTTCAACACAGACATTTTGTAGTGGGTTCAAGTTGGTCAAGTAAATTCACTATGCTGACCAACAGCAATAGCTTGAAAACACTCACTTATGAAAGTGACCTGTGTGTGAGTTGAGCTTTATGCATTGCTACACTTCACTCGTAGACTTTGCTGTAATTTTACAGTGACTTACCCCAAATGTACCATACATGCTATTCACATACTACTGTACTATGTACTGCATTTTGACATAAAATATATACTAGTGAAATTATAAATAATTAAATCAAGAATTAATTATGGCTTCTTATTTGTTATCTTCCTATTTCATATTTAGTCGTATTTACATGTTATTGAAGGCAATATATATTCTCTTCTCTCTTTTTTCAGTGTTGATTGTTTGATTGCATAAGTGGTTAATCTAGCAGCCATCCTATTTCTGTGATTTATCATGTTCATAACATAGTCATTAGTCAATAATCATTGATGAAAAATTATGTTTCTTTTTTTTTCTTCTCTCTTTTGCCTGTATCAACAGGAGCTAATCCCCAAAGGGTATTTTAAGAGCCACAGCACTTTGGCTTTGAAAGTATTAGGCCTATGCAATTAATCATATTTTGATTTTGGTTTCCAACAATTATGAAAACAGGATAATCAAGGTAAAACGATTATTTTGCCGCTGCCACATTCCATCCTGCGTACTTTCACAGCAGTGTGCTTTCATTCCTCCCTAAGCAACGCTTAACATCCAAATCAGTGACGTCACACGGTCAGACAGCTCGATTTGAGATAGAGGAAAACATATAAGGAGATTTAAAAAAAAAAAAAAACGGATAGATTTTTATCATTATAGGATGGTTGTGTACTGGTACTGCCAACACACATTTCCATACAATCAGCGTGTAAGGCCCCATTTACACTGCATGGTTCAAGTGACCCAATTCCGATTTTTTCCTCTCATGTGGCACGGATCGGATATGACGTGAACGTGTAAGCAGTAAAAAAACGCATGAATTCCGATGTCCTCAGATCGGATTCAGGCCTCACCCATATGTGGTAATAAATCCGATATGATTCGGATGCGTGCATTAGCGTCTGCCATGTAAGCGGTCAAATCGGATATCCCCCAGTAAATGCGAGTTGTACGTCATTGAAAAAAGGACGGAGGCGAATGAGGTCAACTCAGGTGGACACAAATTGTGATCCAGTGTTGCCAAGTCTTTGGTTTTCATGCGGAATTTGGCTACTTTAACACAGTTTTGGACGGGTTTTGTTGTGAAAACCTGGCAACCCCGTCAAGGTCTCTCCTCTTTTTCTCCACCTTAAAATAGAAATGTTTTGCCGGCCTTTAAAGATGTGTGGAACAGTGCAGACAGCAAAACATTGTACACTCATTTTGTCTGCGTCCATTGCATATCGCGCTGTTTTACTTCCTTTCACCTGTTAAGAACGTCGATACAGGCCGCTTTTGAAAAGATGATGTAAGCGGGTCATCAAAAAAAACGGATATAGTCACCAAATCGGAATTGTGCATCAAGACCTGCAGTGTAAATGCAGCCTAAAAGTGCATGTACCATTATACAATCCTTTTAATCAAACAAGAAGACAAATAGTTGAATAAATAACTTTTGTTAAATAAGGATTTATAATTGTGGAAATAATTGATTTGTTCAATAAGAATATAGTTTATATTTAATGTATTCTGCAGTGTCTTTACATTTGATTACTTATTCAATTTCTGTTGTAGGCTATTACTTATCTCAATACCACTGTTAATAGGCTATATTTTCCTGAAAACCCTAAAGCACCATTCATTTAATTAGTTTGTTTGTAATTAATTTCATTGTTCATATTTTATGTTTACTTATCTTCTATAACTGTGATAATTGTGAAATTTCACTGACATTCAAAACTACTCATATCATGAAATAAAACTTGATCATATCCCCCACCAATAATCGTGTTAAATAATCATGATTTCATTATTGACCAACAATAATAGTGATTATGATTTTTTTTTTTGCCATAATCGAGCTGCCCTAGTAAGTATATGTTTTTACTAACTATCAGTTACTAACTATCAGATGCATTATGTGATTAACATCTTGTAATGCATAACATTTTATTATTTCAACAATAAATTTGCCTACATTTCTGCCTACTTGTCATCCATTTGTTATGTTGTGATTGTTTTATGGTCTAACGTGGGATATGCCACTGCATGACATGACAAAATAATTAGAAAATGATTCATTACATGCATTGGACTACTGTTATGATACTTTTAAAGTGGTTTTGAAAGCTTCGGTCACCTGTCATAGCAATTGCATAAAAAAGAGAAACATGAACATCCTTCAAAATTTCTCCTTTTGCGTTCCCCAGAAGAAAGAAGGGTGACTAAATCCTGACAGGACCTATAACAACACTCTTCTTGCATCTTACCGTGGCAGTCATCTTGTCACTTTCCGCCATGATAGCGGAGGAGTACTTGTTGGATGGCATCACTATTTCAGTTGTCTTTTTTTATTTCTTCCTGTCAAAAAAGAAACAGACTTGAATAAATAAATAAAAAAAGGCAAAATAGAAAATATTTAACCTAATATGACAAAAAAAAAAAAGAAGCATGCACTAGCATATGCATTCTCCTTTGAGAAAAGATTAATGGATAATTGTTTTTAGTCTTTAACTAAACATTGACCTCTGTCTCACAGCTAATTTTGTCATATTTACCCATAGGAAACAGCACTCAAACTTCCTTCAGGAACAAGGAATAGAAAAATGGGTCAAATAATAATGACTTAAAGGCAGGGTAGGTAAGTATTATCTAAAACATTTTTGTCCAAATATGTTTAAACCATGAGGTAAGCTAAAACATATCAAAATTTAATTTCAAAGGGAACTATCCCTTTAATAATTCTGAAAACTCATTACATAATCAATGGTACAGTAGATTTTTCAGAACGCCTCTGTATCTACTAGGTATGTCGATTTACACAAATTCCCTTGAACGATCATCATTTAAAACAATGATCAATTAATTGATTAAACGTTAGACTTAATACTGCAATATGCGTCCTTTAGCCGACAGCATGACTGGATGTGGTAATGATGCTCAAAATGCCATGTTTCTCACCAAAATGTATGAGAAGGGTTTTAATCTAAATAAAGGGCTAGGGGGATTGTACAATTAGACAATGTGATTGATCAGTTTATTAAATTACTTATTTAATAATCAAATATAAAAACTAATAATAGCCTACATGTGTGACCAACGCTGCCTCAGATGTGTGCTTTCAGAATGTGCTATTCTGTTGTGAATGTGCTCTTCCTGGAACAACATGCTGAAACACAACAACTAAACCCAATGAATTCACAATGATTTATTCTGATAGTGTTCTCAATATAATTTTATGTAATATGACAGTCCCAGTCAAAGTTATTATTAGCCGTGCATTGCTGTTTGTAAATCACTTAATGAACACTGGTAAACTGAATCCCATTGCTAGCAGGTTATAACTCAACGAAATGCATCCTATATGAAATTAATCAGATATATACAAAATAAACATCATGTTACAAGTTATATCTAGGGGTGTGCCATATCATATCGTCCGCAATAATACCGGTATAAATCTTTACATGATAAAAAAGTGTCATATTGCGTTATCAATGATATAGCGACGCAATGACGTATGGCGCATTTACTTTCCCTAGCGTGCACAACAACACCTGTCTGAGACAGAAGAGCACGAAGATCAGCATGTCAGCCTCCGATGATGATGATTTAGTACCTAAAAGGGAGCTACTTGGTTACAAGAGGTCAGCTCTCTTGACAACTGACATAACATTGACAGCTTAAAGCTGTTATTGATGTTTGCCGCGCATTATTTGACCGGAAGGGTAACATCGATTGTTATTTTCGTCAGTTACGCCTAATGAGACACAGAGATAAAGTAAGTAGTGTATAAAGTAATACGTTTATTTGAATGAATGGATTATAGCATTTATTTAAATGAGAGAGAGAGAGAGAGAGAGAGAGAGAGAGAGAGAGAGAGATTCGTGCATGCGTGATGCGTCTGATCAGCGTCTCTCTTAACAATGCAGATGTGCGTTTATTACTTTAAATAGCGAGTAACCCCATCATTGCTGAGAAATATAATGTAGTGATCCAGATTTTGTTGCTAAAAGTCGCGGGGTGGCGTTGATAATTAGTTTCCGTGCTCCTGAATCTGCCGCGCGATCTCTGTACTGTATGCAAATGACGTTTGCGTGTATGTGGGCACGCTCGCGCTTTATAATGAAAACAGCTCATTAATACAGAACGGTATTTTAGCTAACTTGGTATTACCTCTGCTATATTACACCTTCCCAATCAGAATTCAGACAGACCATGGCATAAATTACTTTAGTTATTGCTAAACTAAATGTTTTATATACACACACACACACACACACACACACACACACACACACACACACACACACACACACACATTTTTTTAAAGATTTCCAGTAAAAACACTAGTAACTTAGATTTACACTTTGTATTAAATATTCTCTCATCAATGAGAGACATAGTTAGTAACTGTGCTTTGCGCGCGAGTTACTATTGCCATTGGCTGCTGATAAACAGCGACAAACTCTGAGAAAGAAAATACAGGCATCTGCCAGAAGAAGTCCTCCACCGCGCTAGCCCGCGCTTGTGTTCGCGCTCGCACCACCTGTAGGCTATATCGCGATGTGTGAATGCGTTCATGTGATTGGCTAAAACAAGGGCGATATCTGATTGGTTTCTGGTCATGCCCTGTTCAAATGCAGTGAAGTTCACAGACCGCAAGCAGTTTGTAAATCAAGTTATATTTGTGTGTGCATCAGAAATACATTTCTGAATCTTGCCCTGTGCATTTCTGAATCTTGAGCGCATTTGTGAATCTTCTGAGCTTTTTAAATTTTGTGTGTGCATTTGTGAATTTTTTGTGCATTTATGAATCATGTGTGTGCATTTATAAATCATGTGTGTGCATATGTGAATGTAGTGTGTGTAATTATCTTTATTGATACTGATTTAGCTCCATACTTGATGTAAAATGCTAAGAATCGGATGAATCACGATTAAAAAATGATTCAGTGCTTTAAACATTTGATTATATCTACTGCATCAGGGATGGAAATTAGCACTCGCCACCAGCCAAATGCTGGTGATTTTGAGTTGTGGCGGGTAAACTCGCTTCACCTACCGGCCACCGCTGCGGGTTAATAAAAATATCTACTGTTTCACCTCTTTGTAAACTTTGTTTAATGCATGCGAGTGCTGCTGCTGTATGTTCGAATATGAGCAGGCGTTTTTGCCGTCATCATCACCCGGGTGTGTGTAACGTTAGAGCCAGAAGATGCAAATGAGGACTCGCACACACTGAGAAAAGATCCGTCACTGTGCATCATCCGAAAGCGCGCTCTCATCTCACAGCGTGCAAATATTGAGTTCTCTTTCAAGTCTTGCGCTTGAATAGACAAACTCCCACAAAAATATGTCAACATGTCCATCTTGATGAGTATCCAAGCAGACATAGTCTGTATATGCCTTAAGTGAACTTTATACAGTCGAGAAAGTCTCGACGCATACCCTTCATTAGGTCTTAAAAGGGCAGTAGCCTTTACTGCTGTCTGTTTAATGTCAAACAAAAGATAAATACATCACTCACTGCTCTTGATTGAATAGCTTTTGTAAGTTTAATAAGGATTAATCTTTAATTGAAACAGTTAAATATGCAGTTATTTTACATTTGATTACTTTATTGAATTTCTGTACCTTTCTGCAGGCCAGTGGGCCTGTGCATTAGCTATTATTAAATGTACACATGAGTGAGGTCAAGTTAAACATTTTATTTTGAATTTTATTTTATACTGTGCATTGTAGCAATGTGCTAAATAAATATTTGCATAACTTGTAACTGATTTATTATTTGAAACTTTAATATTAATTTATGCAATCGCAATGCTTTGATTTTTAGTAAAGTTACACAGTCATAACATTTGCCATAAAAAGCCAAAATGGTACTAATAATTGGCATCATTTCTTTTGGCGTTTCGTTTTTTGGCATTGGTATCCTCTCTTTCGGTTTTGGCCAAGAATTTTGATTTCAGGGCATCCCTTCTGACAATGTTCTGCTCAGTGTGTCATCAACACACTTCAGAAGATGCCAAATCTAATAGTTTCATTGTTGGGACTAAAAACATAAAACTGGAAGCCATAAAAGACCACGAATCATCCAAATGCCACATCCAGGTAAAAAAAAAAATAAAATAAAAAAACGCATAGACCCCTACTCATTTAATGAAATGTATATCAGTTCATGGTTTGTGTGTGTATAAGAGAGAGAAAGAGAAAATGCCAGTATTTCATTGAGACTTGAGATTAAATAAACTGCTTAAGTATTGTAGAGCTTGTAGTATTAATTTTCACATACAGTTACTCATTGTCGGTTAAAAACAAGAAAGTGGCTGGGAAAAACATTGAGTGGCTGGTAAATTTTAAAATCCACCAGCCACAGTGGCCGGTGGACAAAAAAGTAAATTTCCATCCCTGTACTGCATGCGTGAATTAATAGAGAAGTTGTGCTGCTTCATCCGTGCTCTCACAGTCACAGCTCTCCTTCACAGACATGCACGCGCTTTACCGCCTTCACTGGATTGCGTTTGCCTTCCATCCATAGTAAAATATAAATATAAAATAAAATACTGAAGCTTTAGGGAAATGGGTCATATCTGAGCATATTCAAGGATGCACATTTATTGCATGGACGGAGTAAACACATTTGTAAGTGTCTAAAATGCATACGCACAGTTCTGGTGAATTATACATGAAATTTAACGTATTATTGTTTAACTGACTATACAAAGCAAACTGCTAAAGTAACTACAACATTACCAACACTGAAATGAGATTGTGCGGTTTATCTATCAATCAGAGGCGCATTAAAGTTGCGATAGCAACACGTTTACTTTCAGAATCATCATAAGGAAAATGTTCCGTATAAAGGGAACAAAGAGGGCTTTTCTTTCCATTCCGTGAAGAAAAGTTAGTTTAGGATTAGCTGGAAAAGGGACTGATATTTCCTCTCCATGGAAGCATTGCATGTTTAATGCCTGGAACACTTTAGTGAGGTTGTGTAGCCATTAACACTATCACACACAATAGCTAGCATTAACAAAAAATAATTTTAAAGCCTTTTTAAATTTTGGCTTATTTTCATTTGTACAAATGCCATTTTATTTAGGCTATTAAAGGGGTGATGAATTGAAAATTATCTTTCCCTTGAGCTTTTGATATAAAAGGTCATGGTAATATAAGAATATCCTGTAAGTTTCAGAGCTAAAAACTTCCTTGTTAGTCAAAGAAAAGCTTTTATAGACACCAGGCTCAGCAAACGGTCCTGTGCTTCATCCTTACGCCAATGTGCGACGAAACACCGCCTCTACAGAACGTGTAATTTAGTAGCCCAGCCCACCGACTCATGGAGCTGTTCGGTCGATCACAAGCCAGCAGCAATAAACATGTGGAAGATAGCAAGCAAGATATTGTGGAAGAACACAGTCGCATCATAAGTTTCCTTCGGATCATAATATTAGGAATGTGTGATACTTCATTTATTTTTAATAAAGTTCCAGCTGACGTGGGGAAGACATGTTCACTTCATTTCACTGCGGGATCATTTGTAAACAAATCTCCGGTCGATGCTGGATTTGGATCCGACAGGAATGGTGCAACACACTTATGTGAGTAAAACACGTTTTTATATGTGATAGTATTGCATTGTTTAGATCGTTTTGCTAATGTGTATGTGTCTAACAGAGCATACATTTAGCACGCTGGACTTAGACACGTATGGGCCAAGGCTCGCAAAGCCCAGCAGAAGCCGATGAATCTCATTATATTCCGTTCTTGTTCTGTGCTATTCTCTCTCTCTCGAGTGCGGCGCGTGCGAGTTGACATCTGAAGGTAGGCGCACGCGCCGAACGTGTGTTTGTGCGTGTGTGGTTCGCGCTTATATCGTCCAATCTTGTGGGCTATGTGTAATATAAAAATAATTGTCCAATCAATCACGGGCCGATGAGAAATAAATCATTGTGTTTGTTTGATAAAGACGTTTACGAGCCCTGTGGTCGAGAGAATAATTCTGTTTGCTGCTTCGCCCTCAATCTCTCCTCTCTCATGTGAAATGACAGGGGAGTTTAAGCTCATTAAATATGCAAATCTTATCCAATCTTATCCAATGCCCATCAAAACCCAGCGTTTTTGAGAAAGCCTCAAAACAAGTATAGAAAATAGCCTATTACTTATTAGTTATGATGTTTTTGAATGTACAAACCACACAAATGTCATTAGTTGACCTCAGACAACAGTATAAAAAATAAAAAAGCCAGTTCATGACACCTTTAAAGTAAAGTGTGTGATAATAATAAAACAAAGTAATAATATGAACTAACGTTAACAATGAACAAGTGATTTTTTTTTTTTTTTGGTAACACTTTACAGAAAGGTTCATTAGTTAACAAACTGATAATGAATTGCAATTATGAAGCCTTAATTATCTTTGTTTATGTTAATTTCAACATTTCCTAATACTTTATTAAAATCTTGTTAACATTAGTAAATGCACTGTGAACTAATGTGAACAAACAATGAACAGATTTTTATTAACAAAGATTAACAAATACAGTAACAAATGTACTGCTCATGGTTAGTTCATGTTAGTTAATACATTAAATAATGGTAACTAATGTAACCTTATTGTAAAGTGTAACTTTTTTTTTGGTAACACTTTACAATGTTTCATTAGTTAATGCATTAGTTAACATGAACTAACAATGAACCAAAACCTCTTTTCAGCATTAGTTAATCTTTGTTAACATTAGTTAATAAAAATCCAGCTGTTCATGGTTTGTTCATGGTTTGTTCATGTGTGCATTAACTAATGTTACCAAGATTTTAATAATGTATTAGTAAATGGTAAAATTTATATTTACAAAGATAAATAAATGCTTTATAAGTGCAGTTCATTATTAGTTCATGCTGAACCTTATTGTAAAGTGTTACCAGGTTGGTTGTCCATTCTCTGACCTCTGAAGGCCGCTGTGTAATTTACACCCTGAATTGGACACATTAGGGGAAGAATTTTAATAATCCTATGCAGCGGCGTAGCACCAAATTTTGGGCCCTGGGTACAAACCATCTTGCTGGGCCCCCGTACCATGTATGTGTATGTATAGAATACTGACTTCTAAGGGCCCCCCCCCTGCCTCGGGCCCTGGTTACTCGGTACCCTTTATCCCCCCAGTCCAACGCCCCTGATCCTATGAATGCAGAAAATGCATAATCGAATCGAATTAATGGAATCGTATAGAATTTGAATGTGAATCGTATCGAATCATTCTGAATTGGCAAAAATCATTAAAATCGAAAACCTATGAATCGGGAATCGAATCGATTCGATTTGCTGCCTACCCAAAGATTCACAGCCCAACAAGTGAACTTGAACTAAGTTAATTGCTTTTTAGAATGTGTAACTCCTAATGTGGAAGCAAGCACTCTTCCAGGAGCAACGCACTTGAAACAACAACACAACTAAACCCAAATAATCCACGTTTTATTACAATACTGTTCTCTTTAGTGATCGACCGATATATATCAGATTTTTCCCGATATTTAAGCATTTTCCTATAATCGGGTATCAGTTTTGTAATATCGGTTTTCCTGATAAATGACCATCTTGTGGACATTTTGAGAATTGCATACAAGCGCGCCATTAAAGGACTGCCTCTGAGGGGAATGAAATGAGTCAACAACGGTGTTCAAAGGTAAAATAACCTGCATCCCTTAATTAATACATTTTGTTTAAAGGGGGGGTGAAACACTCAGTTTCAGTCAATCTCATGTCAATCTTGAGTACCTATAGATTAGTATTGCATCCTTCATATCTCCGAAAAGTCTTTAGTTTTATTATATTTATAAAAGAAATATAGGCTTTACCGAGCCTTTCCGGAAAAAAATGAGCGCCTGGAGGCGTATCGTGTGGGCGGAGCTACAGAATGACGAATGCGCACAAAGCGGTGACGTCCTCAAGCATGGAGAAACCCACGGCTATCGATCTAAGCTAATAGATATATGATCCAGAATCAAATTCGGAGGCTGAAATAAATTGAACAGGAGAAAGAGCAACAGCAGGACGTCCGTCTCTGTGGTATGTACTGTATTTAGTGGCCTCTCAACATTTGTGTGTGTTTAGGCCATCCTTAAAAATATTCTTGTTTGCCGTAACCCGACCGACCCTGTCAATTTAGGGCCGACTCAAATTTATTTTTATTTTTTTCCTTTTAGTCCGACCGACTTGCCGGTTGTAAATTGGCTTTAAGACCGACCAATTTCTTTTTTTACTCTTCAAACAACTAATACAACAGTAATAAAATAATATGAATTATATTTTAGTAAGTATTATAAATGTATAAATTGCCTGGGCCATACAAACAAAGGCTACGTTCTTTCTTTTATAGAAAAACCTGTGATGTCATCTATGTTTACACTATGCGGATGTCACACTATGGCCTGCACGTGCGTTCGTTTCGGCTCGGCTCATACTCTCATTCACTGTAACGTTAGACAGTTAAAGCCCTGTCGGAGATTTCGCCGCATTTTGTGACAGGAGTCAGGACCATGGACACGTTACACACACCAGGCAAGTGCACTGCAGAGGGGAGGGCTTTGAGCCCCTGCCCTTTTTGAAAATGAATCAAAAGTGCCCCTCTCAACATTTATCATTACTATATTGTGGCGAATAAAACAGAATTTGAATTATAATTAATATAACAACGTGTACAAAACATTAACAAATGGCAGAAAAGCCGTTTATCTTGTCTGTCAGTCTGAAATGTCGTTGTCATAACGCGTTGCTATGGGTAGCGTGTGTTCTGCTCGACCCCAGCGCGTGGTGGGAGCGGCGGCACTGGTTGTAACTTGAAAAATAATGCTTTATGTATGGTTCTGTCGATGGATACACGTGCACTACAACAGCGATAATAAAAGAAAAAGGTTGGCAAAACGGTCTATTTTTGTAAACTGTGTTCAATGCATGCGAGTGCTGCCGTATGACCAGTCATTTTCGCCTTCATCACTCAGTATAGTCGCCAGAAGACGCGAATGAGAACCCTCTGCAGTGAGAGAAGATCTGTCTCTTTGCGCAGCGAGCGCACGTCTTACAGCGTGCAAATATTGAGTTCTTTCAAGTCTTGCGTTTGAACGGACAAACTCACACAAAAAGTATGTCAACATGTCGATCTTGATGAGTATCCAAGCAGACATAGTCTGTATATGCCTTAAGAGAACTTTATACAGTCGAGAAAGACGATGCATATCTCTGTATTAGGTCTTATAGGGGCAGTAGCCTTTCTGCTGTCTGTCAAACAAAAGATAAGGACGTCACTCACTGCTCTTGATTGAATAGCTTTTGTAAGTTTAATAAGGATTAATTTTTAATTTAAACAGTTAAATGTGCAGTTATTTTACATTTGGTTAATTTATTCAATTTCTCTACCTAAAAACTAATGTTAGACCTACCTGGAAAACCTTAAATGCATTGTTTATTTTATTAGTATCTTTGCTCAATAGTATTTATTTGTGCTGCTGCTTGTATTTAAGTTTTTTGTTCTTATTTTCTTTATTTTTATTTGACAGTAGTTTTTTCTGTCCCTGAGCATGGCAAATACCAAACCGAATTGAAACCGTGAACCTAAAACCATGATACAAACCGAACCGTGAGCAATCTGTACTGTTACATTCCTAGCGTAACGTATGTATGGGGGGGGCACAAAATTAGAACATTTTCAAAGGGTGCCATGACTGAAAAAAGGTTGGGAAACACTGATTTAGTGAACGGCTCTGGCTCGAAGGCAGGAAAAACAATCCAAACAGTCACGATTTTTAAACCTTTTTCATCATTAACGTTAATCAAATCTATTATTCTAAATGTAGGCTGCCAAGAAGGAGGAAAGAGGGGCAGTGTCTCTTCAAAAAAACTGAAAGACAATACATAATATTACAAAAATCAAATAACGTCTGAAAAAAAATGGTCTGCCATTGTCTGCGATGTTTGTTTACTGTACTATTTACCAGTAAAGAGTTGGTTATAGCTACTTAATTAATTGAATTCATAAAAACAACTTTTTGCTTTTTAATATTCAAATGCACTAGTCTATATCACCAGATGCGTTGGTCTGGCAAGAAGTGCAAGCCACTTCAGAGACACAGATAGTTGCGTGATCTGAGTTAACACAATCGAGCGTAAAAATAAGAAACATATCACGGGAAAATACTAAAACGGGAAGATAGCGGGAAAAGAGCTAAAATACCTGAGAAACCCGGAAAAAAAGGGAGGGTTGACAGCTTTGAGTCAATGAAAGCTAGCATGGCGGTTGGACCCTTTTCTTAAAGAATGCACCTGAAATTTATGCAATAAACATGTTTTTGACAAATATTTCAATTTGTTTGTGGTTTATATAGCCGGCAATTAGCCTATGCACCCGAAGGCACGGCTTGAAGACCCAGTCAGTGATGTCACGATATGCCAATTTGTTTTAATTCATACCTACGTAATCACCATCACCAAAAATTGACTTTTTTTTGTATTAAAATTTGGAAAATAAAATATAGACCCTTTTTTTTTTTTTTTTTTTTACTGTTATTGCAAACCAAAATATTTTTAAGGATGGCCTTACTCGCAGTTTATTGTCAATTGTATGTGACTAAACCTTAGCAGTAGCAAGCAAAACGGTTTTGCACGTCAGACTAGTGTAACGTTATACATAGAACAACAATGGAGTAACCATTAGCGCATTTGAATGACGAAGCACTAGGGCTGTACTAGAATAATCGAATATTCGAATATTCGTTCGGTGAGGTGGCATTCGATTTTCAGTTTTGAGATTCGAATATTCTTTTCTTTTTTTAACACGTGACTTCCGTCGCGGACTCATTCTCACTCATGCTTGAACCACCCGTTGGCGAACGTAGTGATTTATTTCATCTCATACTGAATAGGTTCAAAATGCCCAAGACCTCAGCTGTTTGGGAGCACTTTAAATTAAGTGAGGATGACAAGACAAAGGTAGTGTGTCAAATATGCGATTTGAAACTGGCCTACCACAACAGCACCACAAGTTTGAAAAATTCGCCTAATTTGCTATGATAAATAGGCTTATTGCAAATATGACACTATTTAAAAACATACAGCAGCACAGGCTAAGAATAATTTGTTTATAGGTACATCCACAGGTATCGCAGCCATCAACATGCTCAACAAAACCCAAACCTTCACAGCAGATCCTGCAATTCCGAAAACCATTAACAGAGAAAAGAAAGAGAGAGATAACAGATGCCATAGTAGAGTTTGTCGCTATGGATATGAGGCCCGTTAACGTAGTTGAATTAATAGCTCTGTTTAAATTAGTGCCTGCAGCTGAGAGCTGAGCTCTGAGTTAGTGATGTGTCATTCATGAACGATTCGTTCATTTTGAACGAATCTTTATTATGACTCCGGACTACCGAGTTGTCTCAGATAGTGATTCGTTCATTTTGTGTTGACCGCGCATGCGCATTACGAAACATATGGCCTCTGAATCAGCTCTGAATCTCCGAATGATTAGTTCTTTTGAGTCTCGGGTTTGAGTATTTCGTTCTTCCTGTTAGTCCCGTGGAGTCTATGCTGTCAGTAACGGAAACAGAAAAGATTAGTTCTTTTGAGTCTCGAGTTTGAGTCTTTCGTTCTTGCTGTCAGTCCCATGCTGTGTGTGTGTGTGTGTGTGTGTGTGTGTGTGTGTGTGTGTGTGTGTGTGTGTCTATATATATATATATATATATATATATTACACAGTTGATTCAAAATTAGTCTAATTGAATTTGTGATGTTAGACTTGAATAGTCAATATATTTCCCATATTTGTATATGTCTGATATTAACTGAGAATAGTATAAAATAAAATAAAAATAATAACTACGTGCTTTTTACTAAAAAGGTTGTGAACTAGTGTTCTATACGGCGACAAGTCACGTGACAAAAGAACGAACGACTCAAACCCGAGACTCGATCAAAAGAACTAATCTTTTCTGTTTCCTTTATTGACAGCATGGACTCTATGGGACTAACAGGAAGAACGAAAGACTCAAACCCGAAAGACTCGTAAGAACTAATCTTTTCTGTTTCCGTTATTGAAAGCATAGACTCTATGGGACTAACAGGAAGAACGAAAGACTCAAACCCGAAAGACTCGTAAGAACTAATCATTTTTGTTTCCGGACTTGTGTCACGCACGGTCCGGGCGGCCCAGCCCCCAGCCAGATCTGATCAGAGTCAGACACAGACGAGTCGACAGCAAACGTCTCGAGGAGCTCGAAGACACGAGAGGCGGAGAACAAACGTGATAAATATGAAGTTGCAAGAGAAAGAATGTTTTGGATCAGGAGGTGAGGTGAACAAACAGAGACTGCAATAGCCTGACCCAACAACTAATCAATTAATTAAACATTTCAGTTTCTTATAATTTGGCTTTGGTTGCAGTACCCTATAGTTTATTTTTATGTAGTTTTAAAATGTAATCAACATTTTCATAAGTACTAGATGTGTTGGGCTATTTAACATGTCATTTTGGTGAAATGAACGAAATGACTCGAAAAAAGATTCGTTCATTTTGCTGAACGAGACTCAAAGATCCGAGTCAGTAAAATGATCCGAACTTCCCACTACTACTCTGAGTGTAATCTCCCATCCCCCATGCGCGGGTTCAAAACATGCGGAAATGGCTCCCTCTGCTGGCTGTAGTCTTTAGCCTTTGGCTAAACAATTCTCCCAAGATGCAAATATCGTCAATTTGCGGCATAGGAGGAATTTTTCCAGAAATTAAATGCACAAATCTCTTGTCTCAGGGGGATATGAGGGGGGAAAGCACAATCATTTGAATATACTCCAGGGTTTCTACTGATACAAAGCCATATCCTAATTGCTGAAGTAACCCTTTAACTGTGCAATGGTCATAACTGTTTTACAGTATTGGAACATCACAACTTTGTTGCATGTCTGCAAAATGTAGTAACTCAAAAAACATTTCACTCATTTCATTTTTTTTGTCATCATGTGATCTGGACTGGTCAAAATGTTTAGATGTCTTTTCACCGTGGCAGTCACCCCAGGAAATGTTTGTTATATCTTTTTGTTGACTTTTTTGTCTATCTAAATGCTACTGTGTATCATACTGAGCTTTTCAGATACAGATTTCAACAATTGATGAGATTTACTAGTAAATAAATATGCACATTTGTTATGTGTGCAGTACACTTTTTTATGAAGCAATGTAAACATTTATAAGTATATTTTCTAAGTATTTGTATGTACATAAATTGAATAAAGTCATCAAATGTAAAACAACATTGCATTGAATCTTCACCGTATAAATTAAATAAAGATCAATCATTATTAAAGTTACAAAAGCTTTGATTAATAATAAAAACACAGCAGGAATATTAGGCTCCTGTCACTTTAATATCCAGTACACTGATACTGATAGACCTGCATATTTCTTGACTATTTATGTTCAATTAAGACATAACCTACGTTTTCTAGGATACTGGCCAAGACGGGCATGTCATGCATCATGTTGACATCATTTTTGTGTGGATATGTCCATTCAAGCGCAAAACTTGAAAGGAACCTCAATATTTGTGTGCTGTCTGATATGTACGCGACTTTCAGTGTGTGCGCTTTTGATTTAGTGCACATGAGTGCTCTTTAGCGTCTTCTTTGAATGGTTGAATAGCATTGGCCTAAATGAGTTTAGATAAACCAAGATAGCAACATGTAGTGTTCAGGTCTCACCAGTGCTTGCATAGTAGTATGCGTACTATTAACACGAATGTTCCCAGAATGCATATCCATAAACTGAAACATTTTTTTAACTCATTATTTTATGCATTGTTATTTTCAACAAACCATATTATAGATGCATATGCGTCATCAGATTTGAGATAAACCACGGTGCAAGTGCGTGCCAATCCGTGGTCGGACTTTTCTTTTTAGAGTGCATATATTTAATTTTTTTATGAATTTATAATACTTTTTATGGGGGTGAGCATTCACTTTAATTCTGTCATGTTTAGTATCATTATTCATGTTTCTCTGTAAAATCCCACAAGGTAGAAACATTAGCCTGTCAACACAACAGTCATCAGTCATTCACACTTTTAGATAACAGCTGTTGTTCACGTTACACCCTGAGGGTGGCGAATGTGTTTCTGTGTCATTATAACTTAAAAAAATTTCCCATGGCTTTGGAAGGCAGTTTCATTCCATAGTCTATATCATAGTCTGTATCTGACATGCACACTGGATATAAGGGAAATAGGAAAACTGGGGAAACTGGGGAAAGTGCAAACAGGACAGAAGCAGGCCATCCAGGTGCATCCTACAAGTAATGGCTAAATGACATTGTGCTTAAGTCTGCACTGCAGACAAGCACATGCAAGTACTTGCACACACAAAGGCATTTACTTCTTAACTTCTTCTATGGATCTCATTTCAAGTCCATTATCTAAGTGACAATGCGTAAGTTTTCTTTATGGGTTCTATAAACGCACGCATACTCCCTCCACTCCACATCCCAGTGGGAGAACTGAGAAAACCTGTGAAGGTGAATGAGATTTAATACAATAAGAGGCCACATCAAAGGTCTGTATGAATGACAGAGATTGTGGACTGAACCTAATGTGAGCAAGGTTTTTGTATAAATCCAGTTTTAGAGTGTGTGTGTGTGTGTGTGTGTGTGTGTGTGTGTGTGTGTGTGTGTGTGTGTGTGTGTGTGTGTGTGTGTGTGTGTGTGTGTGTGTGTGTGTGTGTGTGTGTGTGTGTGTGTGTGTGTGTGTGTGTTTGCAACTCATTGCAACTCATAACTCTGGGAAACCCATTTGTTATTATGACGTTGTTGTGCAGTAAATTTGTGATGAAATGGAAGAAGCAATATATCTTTTTCCATATTGTGACATACAGTACATCCTAAATGATTGGGAGAAAAAAAAGTATTTCTTGAACTTGGTTCAATGCATCTTTCGTTGATTGATTTTTGAGAAGTACGGTACGCACTCAACAATGGAGCCAAATAAACAATTGTTATAACGGATATAACAGATATAACGAGGGGTGGGGTTTAAGCAGACTAAATGATTGGATAATTCACTGCACACGTCACCAGAGAGAAGCCTGGCGCTTTCAACAGAAGGGCCAGTTATGACAATTAAAAGGTTAGTTCACCAAAAACAAAATTATTGTGTCATTAATTACTCTCCATCATGTTGTTCCAAACTGAGTGAGTGAGTGAGTGAGTGAGTGAGTGAGTGAGTGAGTGAGTGAGTGAGTGAGTGAGTGAGTGAGTGAGTGAGTGAGTGAGTGAGTGCGTGCGTGCGCGCGAGCGAGCCAGGGAGTGCGTGCGTGAGTGAGTGAGTGAGTGAGTGAGTGAGTGAGTGAGTGTGAGAGAGTGAGTGAGTGAGTGAGTGAGTGAGTGAGTGAGTGAGTGAGTGAGTGAGTGAGTGAGTGAGTGAGTGAGTGAGTGAGTGAGTGTTATTGATGTAATGCGCGTCATTGACAAAATGCGCGCCCAGATGTTCGAATAGTTAGAATATTCGTGTTTGTTTTAGAGGGAGTGAGTGAGTGAGTGAGTGAGTGTGTCATCAAAAATATCTTAATTTGTGTTCCGAAGATAAACGAAGGTCTTGCGGGTTGGGAATGACATGAGGGTGAGTAATTTATAACAAACTATTCATTTTGGGGTGAACTAACCCTATAAATGAAAAAGGGTCTAAATATAGTTTAACATGGACTATGCATATAAAAACATGCAGAAAAAGGTACAGAAGAACAGTTTGCTCACAAATTGGACATCACTAATTGTGAGCTTACAGAAAAGAAGAAGATTTAAGATTTCAAAACTTTTTGAAAGTTTTGTTTCTATCATTTATAAAAGCGGAGATAGTCTCGTTATACGAACCGGCCGTATCATTCTGAGTTCACTATGCAGTCTCATTGTTACTAGAGGTTTGATTGAAGTCTGAGTCATTTTTATGCAGCAGCGCAAAACCAAAGTGACGGCACGGCATTCCTTCGAGAGGCCCTGTGGGCATTGAGCGTTCTGACCAACGACAATTAGCACGTTACCCTCGCTCAGATGCACGCTGAACTCAACTGCGGAATTCACCTGCTCTGGTTGCCCCCTGATTTATTACACGTGCTCACATTTCTATTGTTTTAAAATCTCACCCAAAAATACAAAATAATGTCGTCCGTTACTTACTCTCATGTTGGTCCAAACCTGTATGGTTATCTTTCTTGTGAGGACCACAAAATGAGAATGACAGGCTTATTTGCCATTCACTTTCAGGGATCCGAAAGTCCCTTACAGAACTTACAAGGAAAAGAAAAGAACGAAAGTGCATGGAAAGTGAAAGATGACATTCAGTCCCTAACATTCTGCTGAGAAAGTCATAAGGTTTGGTATGTAAATAGTGATAGAACTTTCAGTAGCACTTTATTTTACAGTCCTGTTCCTCATGGACATACCATGTACTTATTACAGTAATTACAACTGGGTAATAACTAGGTACTAACCCTGAACCTACACCTAAACTTTTGACCCCTGTAGTTACCTTAAATTACCCTGTATTTTCTCAGTACAATGTAAACTGTACGTAGCTAGGCTACTGTAAAATAAACTGCATCCGAACTTTCATTTCGATTAACTTTAAATACATTTCCATTGGACTGTGTAAAGAAGGTACAGTAGAGTTATAAAACATTCTAAAAAAATATGTCCATGGCATAACAGTTAACACTTTAACTAATCTGTGTGGCTCTGTTACTAAACTTCTTGACGTCAATTAAATAAACCAGTTTTTAATATGGGCTAACATAAATTATTTTACGTCGTTTAACTACTTATTCGCAAAATTGGTTTCTTTCTGGTCACACATTTACAATATGGTATATGTAGCCTATACCATCTACTTTAATCTGAGGAAATCCCACATACATGCGTCTTCACTAAACATCTGGATTTTCTTGACAACGTGGAAATCTTGGTACAAGAAATTATTTTATAGGTCTAAAACGAATATCCATTAGGAAATGTTCACATACACACACACACAAAACACATAAAGAACTCAAGCAGGCAATGTAAGAAAATAAGAATAAATCTCAAAATCTTCCCCACGCCATTTAGCCTAAATTCCCAAGCTCTCAGCACGCCTCAGACATGCACGCTCGACAACCACACATTATTGCAAGGTTTAACAACACGAAATTAAAAATATTCTCGTTACATATGTATGTATATATATATCTGCTGGTTAAAGTATGTAAAATACAACTAAGTTTAAACAAGTAGTCTATATAATCAGACATGTGCGGTCATGCTGCACTTGAACTCTCCCCAAAAACGCGCACCAGTGCTCTATGCAGAAGAGGCATGAAACTTACCTGTCTCTGGAGAAGTGGTGTTGTTAAAAACCCTTGAGAGCAGATATTCAACGTGCAGTTTGGAGTAGTCCACTGCCAAGGTACCAAGGTATGTCACACTAATCTTTGCTGATACGCACGCCTTTAAACCCTGAGGGAGAATATGTAAATGGAGTCTCGTTCAAGGATCGCTCGGTCTTTCGCCTACTCTCAGGCGTGACTTTTCCCGGGTCTCGAATCGCACTCCCACTGAATAAAAGCTACTTTTACTTCCTACTGTTTAACCCTTTCTCAGCATGAGATGGGTTTGTCATGCACGTGTGCTGTGATTGTGCAAATAAAAAAGGCATGTTTTTGTCTTCTTACAGAGCTACTTTTTTATGTTTATTGGATTGCTTGAAACATATTTTTAGACCTGTGTGTAGCTAGTGTGCAGCCTATTTAATAATGTTGGAGCTTTTGAAAGATCTACTTTTTGTTGACCATATTATATAATATAATATAACATGTGTTGCTATATTTTACAGGTATTTTAGAGTATGAGGGGAGCAACCGACAATGAATATTGCCAATTTCTAAGAAAAATATTTTAAAATTGGTCCCTGTAAATACTTCTGACTTGCTATAAAACCATGATCCCACAGCTGTTCTGGTTAAACAAAATAAAAGTTTATAGCTTTGCATTAGGATTTTCCAGAGTAATATTGATATATTTACATGAGAGATGCAAACTGTAGCCTACAATTAAAAATATATGCAATATGTTGAATAAAAACATGATATTGTATTAGTTGAGACCCAATGTTTTGGAAAATAACAGCAATAGCCTACATTTACTGGGGTATTTAATGCTGATGCCTATTTAAGGGTTAATATCATTACAAAGATTTTATATGGTTTAGATAATTGGAAATTAATCAGATACTTTAAAAGAAAAAAATATTTACGTATATTGTCTGCTATGACAGTTTAATTAACGCACACAAAAACATTCACATTATCACTGCACTACAAAAAGTTCACGACCGCACGTGCTCAGGAGGACGCGCAAGTCTGAGAATGGCGAAAGTGCTGCGTTAAATCGTTAGTATGAATTAGCAGCGGAAGTGTGGAAGCAGACGTGATAGTTCAGTGTATCAATAGCGGAGCTACAAGGAAATAATGTTGCAGTTGCATTTCACCAATGATACATTACCTGACAATGTCAGCACTGACTTTCAGAACCTGAATAAATTCAGTGAACAGGTAGGAGTTCAGTATGCTGGGAAAGGAAAGTGTGAACTGTAATCCTAGTTTAGTGTATTTAGTGATCAACATATTTTGCGTATAATTTCAATGGGTGTAAAAAAATTGTCTCTCGCTCAATCGCGCCTTCAGAAACAAGTCACATAATGTTTTGCTTAATTGTGTATAAAATGTTGTCACGTGATATTGCAGTATCATAACAGTTAACGTTAGCATGAGCAGAGGATTTCAGGCGTAACTTAGCTACTAAACTTCACAGACACTATTTAAAACGAATTGCTGCATATTTATTTTGAGGAAACAGATTGACTTCTTTTAATAAGTAACAGACACCATTATGCTTTTCTTTCTATTATGTACTTGACCGCTGCTACAGAGTTTAATGCAACAACAGCAAACATACATTAGCCTACGCTAGCCTTCCCAACTTTGAACACACTTGACTAAATTTGTCTCTCATGATGTTAAAATATCTAAATACATAATGATTTATATAATATCGTTTTTTGTTTTCGTTTTTAAAGCTAATATTTTAATGTAGATTTTTTTAATGGGTGAGCTGAACAAGAAGAACAGTGACAGAAAAGCAGCAAAGGAGCCTGGTGTTAAATTCTGCTTAAAATGTCTTAAAGTCGAGTCCAAAGTAGTGTGCATTTATCTGCATATTTCTCCGCTACTTACTGTACTTAGTCAGTACCGATATACCTTAATTTCAGCATTTCACCTAGATAGTAGTAGATGATACACCAAAGGAAAATACATTCAGGGCCAATCACTCAATCTTATTCCCTTCCCTGCAGCAATTTGTGAGCCTGACAGAGATCTTGTACCAGTTCCTTCTAGAACCCAAAGAGGTGAGTCAACACTCTTAGATTACATCTCTGAAAAGCTATTTCTGTAAAGTAATTTCTAGGAAAATCAAGAAAGAATCTTCCTTGAATCCAATCCAGTTGCAAAGTGTATGCAAAATGCATGCATATAACAAAAAAAATAAAATTAAAAGGGATAAGAGTAAAGAAAGATTCATTATGTTAACATTTATTGTGATAACCTGTAAACGTGTGAAATGATTCTATTCTATTTGTTTTTAAGGGGATAGTTAACAAAAAAATGAACATTGTCATCATTTCCACACCTTAATGTTGTTCCAAACCTGTATGAACCAAACAGTTGAAGTCATTGTGGCCCATCAATGGTTTGGTTATCCATGTTCTTCAAAATATATTCTTTTGTGTTCAGTAGAAGAAAGAAACTCATAGAGGTTTGGAACAAAATTAGGTTGAGTAAATGACAAAAATTTTAATTTTTGGGTGAACTATCCCTTTAAGAGGATTTATGATCTCACACACACAAGTAAAAGTTAAATAGTTGTCTTTTTCCACTTCAGTCCGAGCGGTTCCTGCATCAGCTGACAGAGTTTGCTGGAGAGAATGGGATGAGTGCAGGGCCACTGAGGACTCTGATGAAAAGTGTCCTCCTCCTACCTCATGGTAAAACCTTCAGGACCCTCATCTTGAACAGATTGAGCTCCTTAATCTGAATTCCCACTGTTGAATAATGCACCCCCCTTCCGCTGATGATAACATCAAATGTAGCCGCTTAGCCTGACCCCAGCACTAATCTAAACAGTGAGCGCTATGATCCTAATCACAGTGAGTGATTGTTCACTGTATTTTACACCAAATTGCTGCATTATGCGTCTAGAGAATCCTAACATATGCAAATAGGCCTGGTTTCAAATTGCCCTTGGGAATCTGGACCTAATGTCACATGTAGACTGGCCGACCCTACCAATCAGCATGCATTGGTGTGCTGCTACATTTGCATGCAATGACTATCCTACTGCCTGTGCTTTTAGACATTAGAAGGAAAGGAAACATGTCAAATTACTGATCACACTGATAGGGGAAAATGATTAAAGTGTAGTGTAGAATAATGTGTATCAGAAAGACTCACAAAAATGTATAGCCATGAGTTTAAAAAAAAAGCCTATAGTAAACTGCCACATAGTCAGCATTACAAGTGCTCATTTGATGTGAAGACTTTCAAAAGGTAGTCTAATTTTACACATTTTCTAATGACTTAATAAAATATCTTTTACAGATAAATGTTTACATTTTACATTACTTTTCATTTAAATGTGTTGATAAAAATGTTTTGTGATTAAGTTTATTTTAAAATGTATTATTTTACCATATATCTGTTATTTGTCTTAGAATGCACACATTATTGAAGTTCATTGCAGGCTGAATTACACTTGCAGAGTGCTATTTGTTTGGCCTTTAGAAATATGTTTAGTTTCAGTGGTGTAAATCCATGTTTCATCATGTTACGATCTGAAGTTGATTCTCTTAGCCAGTGCTATGATCATAAATGATGATAAAAAGATACATATAAACATACACACACACACACACACACACAGAGAGATAGAGAGAGAGAGAGAGTGAGGAAAAAATCATATATTGTGATTTCAGGAATTATTATATCTTGATTATGTCTCTCACATTGGACACACACCTACGATGACAATTTCAGACCCCTCCATGATTTCCAAGTGCGAGAATTTGCAATTTGGTGGTCAAATATATTTATATTTGACTGTTTATATATATATATATATATATATATATATATATATATATATATATATATATATATATATATATATATATATATATAAATACAGATTTTTCTTAAATGTTGCATGGATACATATAGTAATTTGTCTGATGTATAGATTGAATTTGGTGCAATATCAAGGTCCATATCTGTTAGAACACTGCCTATTTAGGTTACTACGCTTTGGAACAGAGATATGATGTGCATATAGAAACAATGTTAATGTCTTCCTCCCTTCTCAGGTGCTTTAAAAAGAAACCTAACAGCTGAACAGGTTAAGGTGGACTTGCTCTCATTAGGTACAAATCAATATTTCCTCACGCCCATAATTTGTACTTGTTTGATTATATTTCCCAGTAGTCAATATTCAATAGTCAATATTTCTATTGCTTAAATCGCAGGACTAAATGAAGACAAGGCCAGTCATTTCTCTGACCAGGTATGTCTTAACATGACATTATGGATATGGAGTTATTTTGGTGCTTATGTAGTTTCCATGCGGTTGTGGAGTGGTATGACTAAGATTCAGTATATCCATCTTACATTTGTTTTAGTGGAGAGTCCACTACCCTGTTTTGTCCAGGCTGGCTGTGGGACAGACATTAATGGTCAATCAGCTAGTTGACATGGAGTGGAAATTTGGTGGTAAGCAATCCATGCACATTTGTATTTAAATCTGTATAATTTCAAATGCAAGTAAGAATATAAAGAATGTGTTTAAATAATATGTGAATCATTTAAACACATAATCCTTTGCAGTTACTGTTGGTACAAGTGAGCTGCAAAAGACCGGAAACATTTTTCTACAGGTAAATCTTTAATTATTTTGAAATGCAAAGCAAATATTCACAAATAGATTCATTTTAAATTGTATCTTTGCTTGATGGTTAAAACTGATTTAAGGCTGAAATAAGCTATACACAAATTTTGCCCAGATTTTTTACTCTCTGGAGGAATTGACACTAGTTGCTTTAAGTCAGTGTCAGTCTTCAGATTTTGGGAAGTTGGAGTTGACAGATTTGCGTGATGTATATGTAATATCTTCCAATAGTACGAAAAGGAAGGGAACCTGCTAGAGAACTCTCACAAACATTCTGTTTTTTCATATCATACAATAATAAACAGAAAAGTCACCTTTTCATCACTCAGCTCTGCACAATTTCTCAAGAAAAAAAGAAAAAGTTTTGGATTCATTTGTGTTATTCTTCCATCTGCTAATGTTCTGTTTTGGTATCATTTCATTCCATCTACAGAGCGTGTGCACTTTTGTCCTTGGACCTCCCTCACATATTAGGGATGTATCGGTCCAATACTGCGCTCGTATACGCATACATTTAATGAGGACGAGAATATGAAATCAACAGCTGATACCACACAGTGTGTACAGTACAGTGCTTGTAACAAAGAATACACTGACTCAGCACACATCCGTCAATGGTCATTTAAATTCAAACTAAATCGTATGTAAAAGTAAAAAAAATAAAGGTCCTGTTCTTCGCAATTCCATCTTTCAAACGTTAGTTAGTGTGTAATGTTGCTGTTGGAGCATAAATAATACCTGTAAAATTATAAAGCTCAAAGTTCAATGCCAAACAAGATATTTTATTTAACAGAAGTTCCCTTTCAAAGCCTACAGCGAACGGCCGGTTTGGACTACACCCCTGCACTTCCTTGCTTGAATGACGTCACTAGAACCGTTTATTGACTAACCCTCCACCCAAAAGTACATGCAAAACAGGGGGCGTGCACTCCCACGTGGAGAAGAGCGCACATTCAGCGCTTGCATCTCCCCGTTGTGGTAAGAGGCGAAACCTTTCCGGGCAAAGTGTGCTAAGCT